>NC_091445.1:42069879-42369879 GCF_964237555.1 Oryctolagus cuniculus | reverse complement strand
AGTATCTAAAATATAAGATTTATTTTATGAAGTTTAAAAATTGGCCAGAGTCAGACACTGAATTTCAGAACTTGAAAATGGTGCAGCCTTATCTCTCTATATTCAGACCTTATTATTTTATACTTGAGGAAATTCTATTCTAGGGAAATCAGTAAGAGTTTAGAATTAAATTTAATTAAAAAAAAAAAAAACTCATTCTAAACACAGAAGGACCTGCATAGAAAAGAGAGCAATGAGAGATTTCCAGCGTAACTTCTTTTCTAATATGGCTTTCGGATCATGTTGTTGATACTCTGTCTCTGTTCCAAGCCAATCATATTATTGGAATTTTTGACTATAGGGGAATGGCCTTGGGGGACAGTGGGGGTTCCTCTTCAAATACACTGTTTAAAGCTTGATTATGCAAGGTAATTGTTCTCCAGAAATGCAGCTGAGCTAATTCAGCTGTCTCAACATGGTCTTTTGACCTCAGTCTCTCTGCAACTTTTTGGAGTGTGTGGATTTTTAATTACTAGGCGTTGAGATATATATTAGTTATTGATGAGATTTACCAAGAAATGCTGTAGATGACAGAAACCCAGGTCCTTCCCAGTGGTCAGGGCAACAGCCCTGAACTCAAACTTTCTATTTCCAGTTAGTGATGCCTGTGATTGCTCCATGAGTCTATGTGTGAGTTATAGCTTCCCTGTAGGATCTCCACATGTGATTCCCAGCAGAACTTTCAAGTTGTGAAACTTCTGTGGTTTGCTTTGCAATGGCAGGAATTATGAAAGCAATTCAAACTCCTGCTGGTGGTTTTTGCTTCCTAGACCCCAGGCTTCCTAACTTACACAATGGCTTAATGTGATTGTTCAAGCTGAAGGACCTCTGTCATGCTCCAATATTCTTGAAATGGATGGTAGCTATTATGAGAATCTCATAGAGCTTTCACATTTTACCCTATGTATTGAGTTGCCATTTATTACCTTTATTTATACCCCAAATGGCTTCATTTCCACCTAGAAAGCTGTCTGATTATTCTGAGAAAGGAAATATGAGCATTGCCCAATGTTTATCCATAAAAGCCAAGGATGGAAATGACCTTCTGGGTCACTCCATCCCCTTGGCAAGTTACAGTGCAGTCTCTAGAGAAATGATGCACTAAATGTGTCATTTTTTTTTTTTTTGCATGGTGATGAATTAGAATGTCCCAAACACTAGGCTAAAGAAACTTCCCAAAGGACTCTGAGAGACAGAAAACATTTTCTACATTGTAGGTTATAATATGTATGTTGGAAATATAAGGAAAGCAAAGCAGAAAAAGAAAATAAGAGTTTGATGGTATTTTAATAAAAACATCTACAGTGAATATTAGATTCTTAAGCTCAATGTTTTTCAGTGCAACAAAATTCCTTTGTTTTCTTTTGCTTAATCCATTTTTTTGCATAAAACTTATTTATACTGAGTTAGTGACAGAATTTAGTATGGCATAGTTCCTAGAAAAATAATTCTGACAGTGGCACAAAAGGACTATTGAATGATTTTTCTTATATTTCCTTGTAAATACTACAAATTCATTGCCTTGTGTGCCTTTGATGTTTGTTTCCATCCTTCTGATTGGAAAACAAAAAGGAAATAATCAGCAATTAAATTTTTAACAAAAATAAAGGATTGGAGATCTCATGTAGAAGTTTTTATAAAGCCAAATGAGCTATGTGAGATGAGGTTAATTCTTAAATATGAAAGATTAAAGTATGGGGAAAAGTGGTCAAATGTCTCTGAACAAGATTGTAGCAGAGGATGCGGGATACTTTAAAAAGTCACTATTGACTCAGACAGTTAAATATTTTAGAGAAAAATATTTTGAATATATTCATTACCCACTGATTTGAGTAATTAAAACAGTGCTCTGTTTCACTGTGCTAATGTATTGTTGGTCTTGATGCAATAGTTCAGCAGGTAGAAAGTTATCCTTTTGTGTCATTTATGTTTTAATGTATCATAGATTGCTGACAGCTGAGGGTGACTGAGGTGGAGAAAAAGGCAATTTTTGAGTGGAATTAGAGAGGAAAGGAGGAAATAAATAAACTGACCATCTGAATCTTTAGTTCTGACAAGACTGAAATATTCAGTCTGCTTAGATAGGTCAAGAACAAAATTCAGAAGTGAAGTGTAGTATATTCTTTGTTTTTTAATTGAGAGGATTTGTGTTATGCTGAGTTAAGATGATTTTGAATAAATTGAAATCTGAAGAATTTAAAGGACAGAGTAATAGAAATCTCTAATTATTAAGTGTAGGATTAGCTCAAAATAAATTTACATTTGAATAAATTTTCATAACTAGGAAAAATATGGTATTTTAATTAATATTCATTGGATGAGAATTGAGACAAGTTTTAGAAAAGCATTGAGGATGGCGCTGCGGCTCACTAGGCTAATCCTCTGCCTTGCGGCGCTGGCACACTGGGTTCTAGTCCCGGTCGGGGCACCGGATTCTGTCCCAGTAGCCCCTCCTCCAGTCCAGCTCTCTGATGTTGCCAGGGAGTGCAGTGGAGGATGGCCCAAGTGCTTGGGCCCTGCACCCGCATGGGAGACCAGGAGAAGCACCTGGCTCCAGGCTTCAGATCAGTGTGGTGTGCTGACTGCTGCGCGCCGGCCTCAGCGGCCATTGGAGGGTGAACCAACGGTGAAAGGAAGACCTTTCTCTCTCTCTCTCTCTCATTGTCCACTCTGCCTGTCAAAAAAAAAAAAAAGAAAAGAAAAGAAATGCATTGAACAGTATCTGCAATTTCATTTTCACTTTATTTTATAAAGTTTTCATTTGAAATTGCAAAATTAGGAAAGTGAGTATGAACATTTTTTTCTTCCTTTCTACTGCATTAATTTATTGCATATCTTTCAACATTGATTTCTGGCAAATAAATTGTATATATTCAATAGCATTTCTATAAGTATAAATGACTTATACAACCCATACTGTTTCATATTATGTTTATTTGTGTGTGTGTATGTGTATGTGTTTGGCTGTGGGTTACTTCAAAAAACTTCATGGAAAATTTATATTTTGAAAAAAAAAGTATGGATTTTTTTCCATCAAAACACAAGTATTTTAATTGCATTTCATTTGAACTTTTGTAGTACCTGTGTACTGATGTATGTTAATATTGTTTTGGGGGCCGGTGCCATGATGCAGTGGGTTAATCCTCTGTCTGTGGTGCTAGCATCCCATATGGGTGCCAGTTCTGGTCCCGGCTGTTCCTTTTCCAATCCAGCTCTCTGCTGTGGCCAGGGAAGGCAGTGGAAGATGGCCCAAGTTCTTGGGCCCCTGCACTCATGTGGGAGACCAGGAGGAAGTGCCTGGCTCTTGGCTTCGGATTGGTGCAGCTCTGCTGTTGCAGTCATTTGGGGAGTGAACCAGTGGAGGGAGGACCTTTCTCTCTGTCTCTTGCTCTCACTGTCTGTGGCTCTAACTCTCAAATAAAATAAATAAAATATTTAAAAAAAAATTGTTTTGCAGTGTTAGAAAACTATCACAAAACATTTATATTAGTTATAAAAGAATGAATTATGCTTTTAATAACGCAACAATTATTTTTCTTTTATCTCCCTCTTTTACAAATCTATATATGATTTTATTGTATATATGAACACATATATGCATGTATTTAGTTTTTGAATTATCACATATAAAAATATATACTTGATATCCATCCTAAAGGAAGAAAGCAATGTTGAATGTTTCCTTTTTTATTTCTTCTTTTACTTTCCTACATTATGCATTTATACAGTTTATAGACCATTCATAACATAATTTCCCTTGGTTATTAGATTATTTAAGAATTGGAAGCCATTTAACATTTGTTGAGTGATTTATAATTAGGAGGTATTTAATTAGACCCTCTGCCAATCCTCAGAAAAATACTTGACAAATATCCAAAATCATTGCACTGTGGTATAATTTCAGTTACAGCATGTCCTATCAGTGTGCATAAAATTCAACCCTTATTCCTGTTTTAATCTACTGATGTCTAGGTAAACCCCCCTAAATGTAGGGTCTTTTTTTTAAAATAATTCATCCATAGATTTTGGGGAAAATTTTTTTTAAGATTGTATTTATTTGAGAGATAAAGTTACAGACTGTGAAAGGGAGAGACAGAAATGTCTTCCATCCATTGGTTCACTCCCAAATGGCCACAGTGGCCGGAGCTGTGCCAATCTGAAGCCAAGAGCCAGGAGCTTCTTCTTGGTTTTCCATTCAGGTGCAGGGACCCAAGGAATTGGGCCATCTTCTACTGGTTTCCCAGGCCATAGCAGAGTTGGATAGGAAGTGAAGCAGCCGGCACCCGTAAGGGATGCCAGTGCTGCAGGTGGAGGATTAACCTATGCGCCACGGTGTTGGCCCCAAATTTAGGGTCTTAAAAAATTCTTTTTTATTAAAGATCTTGTGGTTAAGGAATTGGTGAAGGCATTCTCCTGATAGTCCACCTTTGATCCCCATGACATTAGCTTGAGTGTCTGGTTCTACCATGTCAGTGGCTTCTCCTCTTACAACCATGTGGCTGGCACCTTGGCATGCACTTGTATACTCCCTCTGCCTGGCTGACTCTCTTTCTCTGTGTCTCTGACTCCATATTTGTCTCTGTGTTCATCTTCATCTTCATCTCTGACTCCATAATGCTCCATTCATTGTGTTTTCTCCACATGACTTGGGCTTCCTTATACACGGTAACAAAGGCTACTCACTCTTCTTATTCAGTGTCTTGGGATTCCAAGGTGAATACTCCAAGAAATAAAGAAGAAGTTGCCAGTCTCTCAGGGACAGGCGAGAAACTGGCAGAGCTACACAGTCACAGAGCCCATTCTGGTTTGAAAGAAAGGGTGCAGAATCATCCCTCAGAGACAGGAGTGTCAAGGAATTGCAGCCACCTTTAATTTGATCCTTTTTTTCCCTCCAGTCTTGCCTATCTCAGGAAATCATTCTTTTAGTCAGCTTTGTCCAATTCTCATTTTTTTTCTCCTAGCCCATCTCAAAAAAACCTGTCGTTATCCCTTCAAAATATGTTTTAAACATGGCCAATTACTGCTCCACTGCTAACAACCTGGTATAGTAAATCTATGTTTGTGTACTTTACAACTGAGGAAATCCCATGTTTCTTAAATTTGGGTATTGGTATTCATTTGACTAAAAAATATTGTAGCAACATTATTGATCAATGCATGCCACAAGAAGTGGTAGATTAGGGACAAAAATCTTAAGAATAGGTAACACATTTATTATTATTGTTTAAATTTAAAACATGTAATGTGCATGGCTAAAAATTTTAAGGCATGGAAGCCAGTTTGAGTTTCTTTATTTTTCACTTTTCTACTCTCTGCTTCATTCCTAGCCTGAATTATTTAAACCTAAAAGTTACTATTTTTGTTTGCTTATTCTGCTTCTCATATTCACATTACTGTTTCATGTACCTATCAGGAAATTTCAATTCATCTTGTGAGAGATGTAGTCATTCTATATAGGTATGTTTTTAGTCAACTAAGTAATTGGAATTTTTAGAGCATTAAATTTTTATTTGTAGAACATTTTAAGTTTATAAACTCATGATGAAAATAACAAAACTCTTTATTTCCATTAAACCTCAAATTTATTAAATATACTTGCACAAAAATTACCAAACTACATACAAAATATAATGGTTTCATTGCCTTTGTACTTTGACATGTATTATTTCATACTTAGGTAGTATGTTAATTAAAAAAAATTAGAGCTTGTGTTTTCCAGAGTTTCTAAGGAATACATTTGTTTTGTCTTTCTTTGCTAGAAAAACTGTCCATCATTGAATATAAAATGGATTTTCCACTTGGCTTCAAAAATCACAAATTTTACATGTCCTTGTAGGGTGAATTCTTATTTAATGTTAATTGCAGTAAGGATAATGAAAAGCATCACCATATTTTGTTTAGTCTTTAGAGAGTCAGTAATGAAAGAGCTGTAACTAGGTTCAGGTGTTCTTACTATTCAAGCATATCATCTGCGTGCTGCTGAAGATTGGCATAATGCCAGTTTTCAAAATAATTGTCATTAAATTATTGTTAGTTTTTCTAACAAATAATGCTGTCTTATAAACCCAGCCTAAGTGATGGTTTGATCAAATTGTTTTTATATTAAATTATGAAAATGTCAGGTAATTCCCTCAAGGTTTAAGGCAATTTGTTAGATATCATTTTCAGGTGTTAAAAATTTTAATGTATCTACCATATATTCAGCACTTGGTTAATGAATACTATAAACAGAGAATATCTTGGCAAATTCTTACATGTTTATCTAACATTGATAAGCATATTATGTGAAGTCTAATTAAAAATACTTTATTTGAAACTTCCATGCTGATTTGAAATTATCAGGGCAACTAAGTAAATTTGTGCCAAAGTATGACGGGGAAGTACAGCTCCTTTGTATCATATGGCTTTCTCTACGTAGAGAACTGACTCCCTTTGAGTGTCTGTAAGGCTAACCTAGACTCTTTGTTAGAGGAATTGCCTAGCAGCCCCACCCAATTTGTGGCTCAACTTGTACTTAGGTGCTTCCCTTACCCAAGAAACATTGCCTACACACCTACTCAGAAAGAAGTGATAACCCTGCCTCTGCTCAATTTTGGATGTTTTCCCCCTGTTTTGATGCAGTATCCAATTTCTCACTCTAAGATCTCCAGCCAGCCTGTCCCACAGTTCATGCAATTGTGCAATATATACTATTTACTATAAATCAGGCCCTATTGAAAGAATCATAAGAAAACACACACAGAGCACCTCCATATATTTGTATAGTGTTTTACATTTTTATCTTTAAGGTAAGCCATTGGGGCCGGCGCTGTGGCTCACTAGGCTAAACCTCCGCCTTGCGGTGCTGGCACACCGGGTTCTAGTCCCGGTCAGGGTGCCGGATTCTGTCCCGGTTGCCCCTCTTCCAGGCCAGTTCTCTGCTGTGGCCTGGGAGTGCAGTGGAGGATGGCCAAGTGCTTGGGCCCTGCACCCCATGGGAGACCAGGAGAAGCAACTGGCTTCTGGCTTCAGATCAACGTGGTGTGCTGGCCTCAGCGCGCCAGCCGCAGCGGCCATTGGAGGGTGAACCAATGGAAAAAGGAAGACCTTTCTCTCTCTCTCTCTCTCTCTCACTCTCACTGTCCACTCTGCCTGTCAAAAATAAAAAAAAAAGATAAGCCATTTGTAGTGAATGTGATGGTTCAGTTTTAACTCTTTCTTCTACTAACTTTATGTCACTTAAGGCAAGTTGTTCCATGTGACTAGAATTATTGCCAGTATCTCATGTCTTCCACATCTGCTTATTATTTTTTTTACTGTGTATTTGTTAAGGATCTTTATGCATTTATTTTTTATACAGAAGAAATGTGGAACCATTTAAAGGATAAAATACTACTTACAGTGAGCATTTTTGCTCAGTGGATTACACTATAAATTGGGATGCCAGCATCCAATATCAAAGTGTTTGGTATCAGATTCTTCTTTCACTTCTGATGCATCTTCATGCCAAACTGTATGCTGGGAGGATGCATCGCTCAGTTACTTGGGTTCCTTTGTCCTATGTAAGAACCAAATGGACTTCCTGGCTCCTGGCTTTGGCCTTGCCCAGCCATGGCTGTTGGAGGCAACTGGGTAGTGAATAAACAGATGGAAGTTCTCAATGTCTCCCTTCCTCCCTCCCTCCCTCCCTCCCTCCCTCCCTTCCTTCCTTCCTTCCTTCCTTCCCTCCCTCCCTCCCTTCCTCCCTCCCTCCCTTCTCCCTTCCTCCCTCCCTCCCTCCCTTCCTTCTGTCCTTCCTTCCTTCCCTCCCTGCCTTCTCCCTCCCTCCTTTCCTTCCTTCCTTCCTTCCTTCCTTCCTTCCTTCCTTCCTTCCTTCCTTCCTTCCTTTATTTCTATGAAATCTTTACCATTATTCTACCATATTACTACACTTTTCTCTACACACCACAGAAAGACCCCTAAAATAACACAGAATTATGTAAAAAATGGTTCATCAAGCTTAGGGGTATATAGGAGATATTTTTTAAATCCAGCACTAAAATTAGTCTGTGTCCTGATATCTTTTTACACTTTTATTTATGCATATTTCATGTATTTTGTATATACAGATTCAGGAGCAAAGTGATACTTCCCTCTCGTTTGTGCTCCCACAATTCTGCCTCCTCCATATTCTATTTCCAAAGATCTATTTTCAGCTCACTTTATATTCATAAGATTAACTCTACACTAAATAAAGAGATCAACAAATAGTATGAAGAAAAAAACACAGTTCCTTAACAATTGAAACAAAGGCTTTAAACAATCATTGGAACTGAAAAGGTCCATTTCAGTCCACCAGTGCATTTTTAGGTACTCTATTAGTTACAACAAATCAGGGAACACATATGGTATTTGTCTTTTTAGGGACTGGCTTATTTTACTAAGTACAATAGTGTTCAGTTACATCCATTTTGTTTCAAACAATAGGATTTCATTGTTTTTAACTGCTGAGTAGTATTTCATAGTGTACATATACCATAATTCCCAGGAGTGGGATGGTTGGGTGATATGGTAAGTCTATATTCAGATTTATGAGGTATTTCCATACTGTCTTTCATAATGGCTACACCAGTTTACATTCCCACCAACAGTAAATACAGTACTCCCCCCCCTCATCCTAGCTAGCAATTTTTGTTTGTTGATTTCTGTCTGAGAGCCATTCTAATCGGGGTGAGATGAAACCTCATTGTGGTTTTGATTTGCATTTCCCTGATGGCTAGCAATCCTGAACATTTTCTCATGTGTCTTTTAGCCATTTGAATTTCTTCTTAAAAAAAAAAATGCTTGTTCAAGTCCTTTTCTCATTTTTAACTGGATTTTTTGTTATTGTTGAGTTTCTTGAGCTCTTTATAGATTCTGGATGTTAACCCATTATCAGCTGGGTGGCTTGCAAATATTTTCTCCCATTCTTTCGGTTGCCTCTTCAGTTAGCTAGTGTTTCTTTTGCAGTACAGAAGCTTCTCAATTTGATGTAATCCCTTTTGTCAATTTTGGCTTTAATTGCCTGTGCTTCTGGAGTCTTTTCCAAGAAGTCTTTGCATATGCCAATGTCTTGCAATGTTTCATCAATATTCTCTGCTAGAAATTTGATGGCTTCAGTTCATAAATTTAGGTCTTCGATCCATTTTGAATGGACTTTTGCATAAGGTATTGGGTGGGGGTATACTTTCATACTTCTGCATGCAGAGATCCAGTTTTTCCAGTACCATTTGTTGAAGAGACTGTCCTTGCTCCAAGGATTGATTTTAGCACCTTTGTCAAAGATAAGTTGTTTGTAGATGCTTTGCCTTTCAAATAAAAATAAACAAACTCTAAAAAACATCACTACCTAAAATTGTTAATAATTTTTTCTTGACAGGCAGAGTGGACAGTGAGAGAGAGAGAGAGAGAGAGAAAGGTCTTCCTTTTTCCATTGGTTCACCCTCCAATGGCCACTGCGGCTGCCGCGCTGTGGCCAGCACGCCGCATTGATCCAAAGCCAGGAGCCAGGTGCTTCTCCTGGTCTCCCATGTGGGTGCAGGGCCCAAGCACTTGGGCCATCCTCCACTGCACTCTCTGGCCACAGCATAGAGCTGGACTGGAAGAGGAGCGACTGGGACAGAATCTGGCACCCCGACTGGGACTGGAACCTGGTGTGCCAGTGGCAGGCAGAGGATTAACCTATTGAGCCATGGTGCCGGCCCTAAAGTTGTTAATAATTTTGAAGATGTCATTAGTTCATTCATTCATCAAAGATATGTAACAGTTATTTTTTCAAAACAACTTTTCTAAAGGCCGATGCCTTAATTGTGATGAATCTTTTCAAACAATTTGGTCATGTAAGATGATCTCTAGTTTTGAAAGGTTTGAATCGTATTGGGGAGTAAATATGTGTGACATATTATACAGCCATGGAAGTCAACAGTAAGAGAGATCGTAGGAAAGCAGCAAAAAAATTATGATGGGGAGTGCACGCTTGGTCTAGTAGTTAAGGCACCAGTTGGGATGCTTGCTTTCCAAATCAGATTGCCTGGGTTCTGCCTTCTGACTCTTGTTCCTGATTCCAGGTTCCTGCATAGTTGTACACTGAAACCATGTGGGAGACCTAGCTTGAATTCCTGGCTCCCACTTTTGATTTGTGGGCCATAGTAAGCATTTGAGGAGTGAACCAGCAGATAGGGAACTCTGTCTCTTTTTCTCCCTTTGTATCATTCTGTCAAGTAAGTAAATAAAAAGAAGTGTAATTGTGTGAGGAAATATTTGAATTTACTTTTCATAAGTTTTTAGAGGACATGTCTCTTTATATGAATTAACACAATGTCTTTATTAATATATGCTATGAAAATTGCAACACACAAAGAGAAAAAACCTTTTTACATAAGGAGACAAACTAATAAATGAAAAGAAAAACTATAAAATATTGCAAACTACTATGATAATAACTGATTCCACCAAGAATTATCAATGGATGTTAAAAACTATTATAAAATTTTCAAAAGTTGATTCTCAGATAGTCTCTTTATCATTCAACATATTACATATATATATATATACACATACACACACAAGTGAAAAGGGTACAATTATAGGATACAAATACATTATAAATCATACAAAATAAGAGCTAAAATGCAGTATTACAAATGTAGACACAAAGTGCCATCACACGGCCTCTGGTATAATAAAAAGATTTAAAATCAACTCTAGTATTATTGTAAAAATGTTAATTTGTGTATAACATTGGGAAAACAATCAAATCAAATTGGGAGTCAGTATACAAATAGTTGACACATATTCTCAGCATCATGACAGATATAAAAAGAATGACTGGTGGGTTGCAGAGTAGTTGTTCTATACAAATGGAGACCAAGAAATCATAGAAAAAGTAACTAAGTGAAATGCATAATCATGAATTGGAAAATAATATAAATGTAGAGGATGCTAAGTGTCACTCAGGGGCACATCCCCCTGAAATTAAGAGGCGTGGCCACAGTACTCTCTCTGCCTATGCAAGCCAGGTGAGGTGCACCCTCCTGTTGGAATTGCTGTGGCAGAAACAGCAGGGACTAATGTACATTAATTGGTACCTTGGGTGTTTTAGAGAGTTCATAAACTTGCACATGCATTTCAATGGACCTGTCTTTGAAAATTTACCTTACCATTTTGTTCTCTGTCATGGATCACCAGATCGGATTCCTTTCCCACCTAAAGTTGTACATCAGCTGTGCCTACATGTTTGCTAGCTTGTAGACTTCCTGGTACCCTCTAATAAAAAGTGCTAGCCAGAGCAATCCTGGGAGCACTCTTCAGGTGAAGATGTCTGTGTTCTGTCTCATTCGTTTTTGAAACCCCACATATAAAAGATGCTGGATGAAGGAAAACATTAATGATGTCTGGAAAAATCTGAACATATACTATGTACCAGGAAACTGTTATATTATCATGAAATTTCCTAAAGAAAATATTGTATCTCCTTATGTGGGAGAATATCCTTATACTTCTAAGATATATGCGGAAGTATTTGGGGATGGGATGCCAAGAGAGGTGAAAGCAAACTTATCAAGATATAGGCAAATGCTATATCTAAATGGACTAAAGGTAGAAATTATATTATTCAGGTGTTCTTTCTGGAGGGTTAGATGCTGCAAAATGGAAAGATATTATTTTCCCTAAACATTTTCAGCTGTAGCTACTTGCAATGGCCATTAAGCAAAGAACCATGAATGGCAGGAGTCCATAAGTTACCCTACCTCAGGATATGTGCACCCCTCAAAAAGATTGCTAGAGATTAATATTTTTTTCTTTAATAATTCCTTTTTTCTTTTTCTCTGTTTTATTTCCCTCACATTCTTACTAGGCTTGTATTTGTCTTTCTAGATTATTCTACTCAAAATGTTATCTTTTATTTCTGATTTTCCAACATTGCTTTATGACACATTTTGAGATACTGAGATGTTTCCTTGACTTTATCTTACAATCTTTCTGTGGAGTTAATTTTTGTTACCATACTTTTACTTTCAAAAATCTTTTATCTTCTCGGATTTTTCATTAATTCTGAAAAAAATCTCAAAATTGACCTTGAAGAGAAAAAGGAACTGCAACTTGCAACTTAGCTTGCTACACCACAATGCCTTCCCCTCCATTACACTTTTTTCAAGAAGAGTTTAAAGACATGAGTAAGCATTTTGTGGTGAGTCCTGAGGCTAACAATACTAATATGGTTAGTAACTCCATAAACCTCCATTACTACAAAATAGTACCATTTTAATTATTTCCCTCAACATAAATTAATTTGTAATTAGGCTAAGATAAAAATGTAAATTCTACAAAATTATCAAAGCAAGCTAATTATAAAGTATTAAATGTTCATATGACTCCTTTGAAATTTGTTTGAGAATACATGAGTGTGGAATCCTAGCAACATGTGTATTTTTACAGAGAACCATAGGTTATATCCTCAGAATGACTGCACCAATCTGTAACTCTGCCACCAGCTTCAAAAGCCTCTTATGACCCATGTCCATCTAAAAACACTAATATTATCCAGCTTTGTTAATTTTTAATTCTCTTCTGGGGTAGAGTTATGTCTCATGATACTGTCTTATGTTTGTCTAATCACAAATGAATTTGATAAACTTGATATAATTCTTAGCCTTTTGTGGTTTCTTTTCTGACTTGCTTGCTATATATATATATATATATTATATACATATATTACATATAATATATATATACACACAAATATATATATATATATAACCAAATTGCTTTCTGCTTAGGTTCCTGTCTGTTTCTTTTTAGTTAGAAGGAACTTCCCCCTCCCCCAGTATTGTTTCTTTTTGATTTTAGACATTGAGAACAACTTCTCTCAATTCATTATTTGTTTTTATTTTTTAACTTTGATTCTTGGGTCCATCATGTAACTGAGGCTGCTATTTGTCTAGTAGTCCAATTGAATATTTTTTTAATTTCAGTGCTGTTTGTACAATTCCAAGAATATTTATGATTAATCATTCACTCTGCTGAAATATATGATATGTGAATTGTATCAATATTTTATTATGACTATATTGTCAAACTGGCCTCTAAAACTCAATGAATAAAAGACAATATTGAGGCCAGCACCGCGGCTCACTAGGCTAATCCTCCGCCTTGTGGCGCCGGCACACCGGGTTCTAGTCCCGGTTGGGGTGCTGGATTCTGTTCCGGTTGCCCCTCTTCCAGTCCAGCTCTCTGTTGTGGCCAGGGAGTGCAGTGGAGGATGGCCCAAGTTCTTGGGCCCTGCACCCCATGGGAGACCAGGAGAAGCACCTGGCTCCTGCCTTCGGATCAGCGTGGTACGCTGGCTGCAGCGCGCCGGCCGCGGCGTCCATTGGAGGGTGAACCAACAGCAAAGGAAGACCTTTCTCTCTGTCTCTCTCTCTCACTGTCCACTCTACCTGTCCAAAAAAAAAAAAAAAAAAAAAAGACAATATTGAGAATCTTGGCAACACTAAAAAAAAAGAAATCAAGGGTATATGAATTATACCTATATTTGAAATTATGCAAATATGGTATTAGTTAAGAAAATTAAACACTATATTTTAAAACTTAAAAATATTGTGTTGGATTTTGTTAGCTAATATTTTATTGAAAAATTACTAGCACCTTTGTTTCTTTTTTCTTTAAAGCACTTATTTACTTTATATTACTTATTTGAAAGGAAGAGGGAGACAGAGAGCGAGCAAGAGAGTGAGAGAGAGAATCGATCTTCCGTTCACTGATTCACTCCCCACATCCTCACATGCCTTGTAATAGTTGGGATTCAGCAAGGCTGAAGCCGAAATCTGGGAACTCATTTCAGGTCTCCCACTTGGATGTCAGGGACCCAAGTACTTGAGCCATCAAATGCTGCCTCCAGGATGTGATTAGCATGAAGTTAGAATTTGGAACAGAGCTGGGAATCAAATTTAGGGATTCTGATATGGGATACAGGAATCCTAACCAGCTGATTAACTACTATGTTGAGCACACATTCCATGTGTATATATAATAAAGGGAGACACCAATTAAATATATATAAAATCAACACAAGAACTATAATATTATATATTTCTAATATCATATTTTTCCAATTATATATTTGTAATATATATTATACTAATTATATTAACATATTATATATTTATAATTCTCATGTTGCCTTTATTCAGTTTGGAACGTAATGTTATATATTAGCCTAAAAATGATTTGGGTGGCAAATTTTATAAGAAAAACTGTAGAAGGTTAACTTTTTCCTTAATTGATAAAACCTTTTCAAAATATTTGGAGTTTAATATCTTCTCATATTGAAATTCATTGTTTTCTTTTTAAACAAATGGAGTTGAGAGAGTTCTCTGTTCACTTTAAGTATTGAAATCATACTTTAATTCCAAAGGAATGTTCTCAAAAATTCTTATTGACATTTTAAATAATTTATTAAGTGAAGCCTATTTATTTCTTGTTCACAGTGTTCAATATCTCCTTAGCAACAGAATTATGCAAACTGAAAGGCTTGCAAATAGTGTTATTGAAGTATTGCATTACTGGGAGGAATTTGTTCAGTGTGTTAGAGAAATGACAAAAACTTCATTCCTCTAAGCATCAAGGCTGTTCTTGAAAGAAACATGAGCAACAAACGTTTGGGTTAAAGTAAGGTGATTATCAAGACTATCATTTGAAATGGATTTCATTCCTTGAAAAATTCAATTCTTTTATATCAGTGTTACTAAATACTTGCCCAACATGCATATCAGAGATGTAGTCATGTGTAACATCGAGGTAGAAGGGATTAAAAATCAGTAGTAATTCTGGTTTTTGTTGTTGTGAGAGGACATTTTACAAAGTATCTCATAAAGAGATTCTGAAGAACTAAATTTATGTCATGAAAAATGGTATTATATATTTTAACAAATCAACTTTGAAAAGTGATTCTCAAAGTTATTAACTTTATGCCAGTGCAGGTTCAGTACACCATCTCATAATGCTGATATTTGGTGTGGGTTTCCATTAATGATTGCTCAATGGACAATAGAGTGAACTAAGTTGAGTGTGGCCCTTATACAATGTGTATGAAAAATAGAGTGCAACTAAGAGAATTTATAAGCAAATTCTGTAAAGCAAGGAACTGTTCAGGAGATATAGAATATGAAATATAAATAAAGGTATATATGATTTAGATAATTATATGATAGGCAGGACAGTAAGCTTTGGAATAGTATGGTTGACTTACTATTGATCCAATCCAGTAATATTGATCCAATCTCATGAACTTGTACTTCTGTGCTAGGAAGCAGGATATACAAATAAAAATTAGGAATGTGATTCCACTAAAAATAATGTGAAACCAGAGAATTGAAATAACTCTCTTTTTGTTTCCAACATAATATAAGAAGTGGGTCATGTGGCTTTTTCCTAAAAGGAATATCTTTTGATGCATAGTGGATTCACATGAAGTATTGTAAAATACTGAAATGGCAAAAAGAGAAAAAAAGTATCTTCTGAATATTAAATACCCTCTGTGTTATCTCGATCTTTCATAGGTTTGAGCTATTTTACAATTCTGTACGTTGTACAGAAACTGATAATAATCCAAATGATTCTTGTATGTAGATATAAAAATTAATGTGTCCAGTAGAATCTAGTTGGTTATTGCCCTGTGGATAGACTCATTTCTCATCTGCCTATAATTTCATGGCAGTATTTCTTATCTATATATGAGTAGCACTCTAGATTCTCCTTTAAACCATTGAAATCTTTACTGATTCCCTGATTAGTTAATGAGCTAACTAAACCTTTGACAGAATCCATTTTATATCTTATAAAAGTAATGATGGTGACCTCTTTCTTAAATAATCTTTTATTGCTTTTGGAGGTCATTCACTGAGGTGTGCAGTGGATTCGCCTGATTCACAGGTTAATGGTGTTGGCAGAGAAATGCACGTCAAGGGCAGCATAATCACAGGCATACCTGTTCTTGGTGTGAGGAGGTGAATGAGCAGGGCAAAAGACATTTGACTTAATTCAGCCCCTGTTTCTCTAGATTTTTTCCCTATCTACTAATTTTGCATTTTGTCTCTATCATCATTATGTTTATAGAGGAAACATTCTCAATTGGTGGCAGCAATGATGGGAAATTTAGCTTTATGTTTGAACATTTGGTATTCTCCATAAATGAGTTAATGAGTTACAGAATTCTATTCATTGTTGGATCAGAGATAACATAAAATCTGCATTATTAACCATTTGTCAGTTTGTCTATAATGAGTTAAATTTGAGAATGTTTTGGTCACTGAGAAGGACAACTCATTAAGATTTAGCAGAAAATTAGTAATCTCTGTTTGAAACAAGTATGAAATTAATTCCTATGACCACTACCTGTACTCTTCACTTGCTGTCCATGTGTCAGTGGAGTTGTCTTCCATACTGACCCCTAGTCCAAGGGTGTGACTCAGGCCCAACTGAAAAGCATCGCATTGTCAGAGACTGGTTCAGGGATGGACACATGGTCCAATCAGAGCCAATAAGGAACAATGAAACTTTTGCAGGGATTCTTATGAGAGAACCAGTACAATTTTCACTGCACTTGTACCTGGAGGATTCCACTTTGAGATTGTTGGAAGGTTTGCTTCCACCAGATGAAGCATAAGAATGAAAACCCACAAAAGAACTGAGCCAAGAAACAGTATCCTGAGAGCATCAGTTGAGCTCCTGCAGCAACCTACCTTCTTTGGTCTGTGAGTCAGTGCTTTCTTTTCTTGTTTTAAAGTTAACAGTGCTTTGTGCAACCTGATTTCAAATTATTCCTCACAATAAATGAGGATAAAGGAACAATAGTGGGATGTCTCTGTCCATTTTCAGCAATACTAACCAAAGAGGTGGGGAGCATATCCCATCTCTCCAGGTTTCATTAGGAGGAGATTAGAGTCTTGGGGCTGAAACCAGCTATACCCGACTGAATGATCCAGGGTCAGAAACCATACCTCAACATGTGAACTCAGTTTCTACTTTTGTGGTATGCAAAGTCCCTTGTCGGTTGCCCTTCCTGGAAAGTTAGTAGGGGATGTTCTGGCCCTTCTGTATCTCTAAAACCACATAAAACTTTATCAAAACTAAGATTGTGAGGAAACTATAGGTGCAGACTAGCTTAGTTGGGGCCTAGGTGAGTCTATACTTGGATTCTCTCATTTTGAAAGTCCCTGAATGATTTTACACTAATTTCCTTCCCCTCTCTTACACAATGACATTTATTATTAGATAAATATGTATTTAAAAGTTGCTTTATCTTAGCTGATTAGGAAGACTAGGGGTGTAGCTGGGTAAAGCAGCACTCTCCCTGCACCTGGTCCATACAGGTACTCTGCAAACCAAGGCTGACACCTTCCTGCTCAGACACTGAGCTCCTGAGAAGCACAAATATCAATCCAAACCATGGCACAGACTGCACACTTGACTCCCCTGTTTGAAGAAAGAAATATGTTAGTGAAGCATATACATCACTGTTTACAACAAGCAGAAGCCTTCTTCAGGGTATGTGTTCCTATGAGACCTGATGAAGTGGCTCACCAGACAGAGACAATTCTTTGAGTAAAAATTCATTTTCATAAAGGATTGGAGGATTCTGTTTGGAAGTTGAACACACATCTCCAAAAGTGATGACAGTGCTCTGAGGTTCTTGGGACCCTTGATGCATCCTGCTTGGTGCTGGTTGGGAACACAGGCTCTCGAAGGACCATGGACAGAGGATGGCTGGATGCTAGTTATTGTTCCTAGGATTTCAGAAGTTCCCTAGGTTGTATCTCTCTGTATCTCAAAAGATCAGGCCCTCAGAGGCTGCAGCGATGTTTACTTAAGAGATGTGCCTTCTTGATCTCTCCTGGCCTGCAGCCCAAGCATGAAGTCAATGGAGAAGAAGCCCTACTTTCTTCTCTAAGATTGGCCCAGTGGATTCTTGTTCATTCAGCTGAAGCATCTTTACCACCCATCAACGCATTGGTTCTCACCTGCCTCAGGGATAACTCTTAAGCCTGACATCATGTGTGTTGAAGAGAGTTTTTCAGATTTTTGACTTTTCTCTTGGATTCTAAGAAGCCAGTGCAACAAATGCAGAATCCTGCTGCCAAATTAACTCTTGGGAGGAGGTATATGCTAAGCTCTCATTCTCTTCCACTGAGCCTCCCTGCTGAGGGATCATTTTATTGATTGTGAGAAGAATTCTGCCAAATGGTGGCTGAAACTGGACATAGGAACTTATGATAGAACGATAAATTTCAGGTAGCCCCATGGAGAGCTAAGGAATTAACAGGCTAAAGCCAAACTCTCAATTTTCTATCTTTGTTGAACTTTATGTCACCGCATTGTTTCTGAAAGATAAGGAAAAATGAGGAGTTCATATTTAACTCTGCCTCATCTCCTTTGGGAAAGTACAGTCTTTCAGTATTCTTGACTTCTGACAGGGGATTAATGTAGCTATGCTTTCCTAACCTATTAGCCATTTATAAGGACACAACAGTATTTTCTTGTATTTCTTCATTGGAAAACTCAAACAATTTCTTTTCTTGATCCTCAATTGATGTTCCAGTCATATTCGGTTTAAGAAGGGCACAGCACTGTGATCCAGCAGGGCAAAGTTAGAACTTGTCTCTGGCCAGCGTCTCTCGGAAGCTCCACACTGTTCTCCATATTGGCCTCAACACGAAGGGTTGGCTGCGCCTCCTGGGACAGGAAGGGGGTCAATGATTAGAGGTTGGAACACTTTTTTTTTTTTTATAGGTCTCCAAATCGCACTAAATAATGAAATAGAGGATCCCTGAGTCATTGTGTTTGAAATTGCACTATAAAGCCAACTTCCACAGGCACAAAAATTTGGTTTTCCCCTCACCCAGGAATGAGCACCCCTGTTTTTTCATCATTTCCTGAGCACTCCTGTTTTTCTGTTTATCAGCATTACTGATTTAGGGAAAGGGGAAGAATGAGTGGACAAACAAGAACCCAAGTACTCAGTGGTGTGGGCCACGCATTCCTTCATCTGATTACTTTTTCTAATTTTCCAAAGGGTTAGTTAACACAGATTCCATGCTAGTATGTGAAAAAGTATGCCACACACAAAATTTTTAAAAAAAGATAATTCCAAAAGAAAGGATACTTCTCCAATAACTGAGTAGCCTGCTGCTTCAGGCAAGTGAGCTCTGAGAGAGACACGTCTGATTTTGGATTGTAGATGCAAATGATGAGAATGGAGTGAGGCACAGTCACAAAGTATTCCTGAGTTTGGGACATAAAGAAGGTGGGCACTCAGCCTGCAAGCCCTAACCCTAGTAGAGATTTCTCCAACCATGAAACAAAGACATTCCTTTTTCTTTCCCTTTGCCTCCCTCCTTTCCAACTCCCCTTTTAATCTTATATTTTCACTTCGTACTCTTTTTCTTTATTCCATATATAACTCATGAATGTCATTGCTGTTGGAAACTTGGGCTTATGTAGAGCAAGCCTCAGAATTCTCCCTCCAGAGGGGTCAGAAATTATGCTGCTTGCCTGCCACCTCCTGTTTGCCAGTGGCTGTAGGCTACTTCAAAGCTCCTAGCTCCCCTGAACTCCTGGCTTGTTCAAGGGAAAGTCTACTATGGGAGTGGGTCCAAAGAGTGGCCAGGGGATGTGGGCAAGTTTCTGGCTGCATTGGCTATTGTTATCTAGCACATTTCTCTTAAATCTGTCTCTAGATCCAGACAGATGAGAAGGGGACGTAGGAGTCAGTGGTCTAACTTTCTCAGATATTTTAGTAAATGAAATAGTCTATTCTTAGTTTCCCATTCAATATTAATCAATTTTGTCTTCCCCTGGGGAGGCAAGACTGAAGGATTCACCTGCTGCAAGGCTGTTTCCAGGAGCTCCATCCTGACCACATGGCTGCTCCTCAAATATTCCTGAGCGTTGTAGCCACCATAGCGATGCTGGCAGGAACCTCACTACTCAGGCTCCTGGCATCCACTATTCATGTTTCATTAGTGTATCTTTTCATGGTAGGTTGTTGTGTGCAGGACACTATTTTGAGTAGAAAGGAATGATTTCAAGATAAATTGTTTCTAAGAAAGCTGTTTCCCAAGGAACAATAGGCTTCTTTTTTCCAGCACTTGTCCTAAAAATTTGCATTAAAGTTTATTTTTTTCTCAGTCTTAAACCGGTGCCCAAATGGTTCTATTTAAGAAGCCAATATTTATATGTAACTCAAGCACAAATAGCACAGCAGATAATCTTATATATCATGACTTACCAGCCTCTAAATCCTTCCCCACAGTGTATGGGTGTAACAATCTGAGTGCCTATGGATGATCATGTGTGGGCCACCGATTAAATACTATTCACTAGCAAGACAATTTTTTCATGAATTTGTCCATTTTGAAGATTTCCTCTCAATAGTAATGCCCCCAATTGACTTGTTTTATCCTACTCATTTTCAAGATCTGGAGTTAATGTGGGCACACATTATTCCTGAAAGACCTGAGGCATTAAGGCAGGAAATTTGTTTGTTATGGCTTAGGAATCTGCAGTGTAAATACCAATTTGAATAATGCTTTCTTCCTGCTGCTTTCCCATGGAATTTTCATAGGTGTTTGCTAACTCGCTGGTCTCTCCATGTCAGCATAGTAGTGCACCAATAGCTGCATACACGTGTCTATAAGCTGATGAACCTGTTTTAAATGCAAGATAATCATGCAGAAGTCTGTCATTTCTGAACACGCAGCTATGTTCTGAGGGACCCAGGGAATTTTTGTAATCCAGACAGTACTATTCAGATTCCTTAAGTTCCCTTCTCCCCTCCAGAGACATGCCCTGCAGTTCTCACTATTTCAACCAAAGGCACACTTGTCAACAAAGAGTCACTCAGATATCATGTCTGCTGTTCCTTGGGAGCAAATGCTGGGTAAGCCCCTCTGAATAATGAGATGCCCTTCTCCCTGGAGTCAGCAGTGGAGTGTGCTGTTCATTTCCTCAAGCCCTATTGGTTGTGCGTAAGAGAACATTTGATGCAAAGTTTCTTCAGCTGTGCACTCGCAAGCCTGAGGCTATAGCGTTTTTGAATGCTACGATCCAGCTGCTTTTCAGTCTGCTCTTTCTAATAACTCTATTATAATATTTATAATACTGCATATTAAACTGAGGGCCTGGTTGGTCCCCACAGACACCATCAAATTACCCTCTCTCAGTAGCTTATGCTTAGGTTTTAGGTCTTTTCTGAGAGAGGGTGGACCTGTTGAGAGTGGGGATGGCTACTGCAGTTTTTTTGGCTAATATTATATGCTGATTGTACCTCAAAAAACAGTGTCCCATCTGCCTTGCCTTGGTTTAAAGCCACCAGTGCTATGGATTCCAAGGGCTGTCAGATGTGCATCTGGACTCTTGTTCCACACATCAGGCTGGGTGGGTCTTGGGAATGTTTTCAGACTACAATATTTTCAGTAAGGTCTTTCTTTCTTTTATTTTTTCTTTTCTCTCTCTTTCTTTGTATTTCTTTCTGCTGAGATTATTCTGTTAATGAGGTGAGTAATTTATTGCTATAGTGCTTGCAAGTCCTCATATTGTGAAAATAATTACAATTCTTTCATCTAATAAAAATATCAGTTGTGTTTTAGAGGTTCCAGGTGACATTAACAGAATGACACAGGAATGAAATGTGTCCAAGGTGAATGAACATGAGAAATGGGTCCCTGAGACTTGTCCTTGCCAAGATACTAGCTTGAAGCATTTTTATAATTGAAATGGATGCTAAGGATGCAATGGCTACTGTGGAGACCACTTAAGGTCTTTTTAGAGTGAAGGTGAAAACAAGTTGGCAGGAATTCCTAGGAACCCAGCAAACTGATATCCTGTTTGACATCCTAGAGCACAAAGGAATTTCCAGGAAGGGCAGCAACCAAATATACTTTTTTTGGACAGGCAGAGTGGACAGTGTGAGAGAGAGAGAGACAGAGAGAAAGGTCTTCCTTTTCTGTTGGTTCACCCTGCAATGGCCGCTGTGGCCAGTGCACCGCGCTGATCCAAAGCCAGGAGTCAGGTGCTTCTCCTGGTCTCCCATGGGGTGCAGAGCCCAAGGATTTGGGCCATCCTCCACTGCACTCCCTGGCCACAGCAGAGAGCTGGACTGGAAGAGGGGCAAACAGGACAGAATCTGGTGCCCCGACCGGGACTAGATCCTGGTGTGCTGGTGCCACAGGCGGAGGATTAGCCTATTGAGCTGCGGCGCCAGCCACCAAATATACTTTGGACCAGAAAGATATGACAGGTATTTCTGTTCATAAAAGGAAGGCAGTAAATCTAAGAAATAAGCCATGGAAAATGGCTCTGAAAGATCACAGATGTCCAAGCATATGAGCTGAGCGTACACTCAACAGCATTACTAATAAAACTTGCAAAAATAGGCTACACCATGAATCAAATGATCCATAATTTAATTCATTCCATGGCAAAATGTGTGTATATGTGTGTGTGTGTGTGTGTGTGTGTGTGTGTGTGAGAGAGAGAGAGAGAGAGAGAGAGAGAGAGAGAGAGAGAGACTCCTATAATGGAAATAAGGAGTTGAATGTAAGGAAGTTTGTAAGTTTTAGAGCAAAATGACAATGAATATCTGGTCACAGAAATGTTGTTTTTTCTCAATTAAGCCAGAAA
Source organism: Oryctolagus cuniculus (assembly GCF_964237555.1). Lineage (NCBI taxonomy): Eukaryota > Metazoa > Chordata > Mammalia > Lagomorpha > Leporidae > Oryctolagus > Oryctolagus cuniculus. The sequence goes on along the minus strand of NC_091445.1, from coordinate 42,347,163 downwards.
AATAAACATAGTCCACCAACTTTTATGGTCATAGCTGTTTCAGTTGGGGTATAGGTGAAACCTGATGAAGCAGCTAATGAAAATTACTGGAAGGAAAATTATTGGAATATGGGAAGGGCATTTGGTGCAATGGTTAGAATGTTGTCTGGGATATCCACAGCCCATGTTGGAGTGCCTTGATGATAGCTCCTGATTTTAGGTTTCTGGACAGGAGAATTCTGGGAGGCAGCATGTGATGGCCCATAGCACAAGTAGTGGGATTCATGCTACCCATGTGGGAGACCTGCATTGAATTCTGGGCTCCTTTTTTGAACTGGCCCAGACCTAGCTATTGAAGGTATTTGGAGATGGAACCAGTGGATGGAAAGTTTCTCTGCCTTTCTAAAGAAATGAAAAAAAAAAAATTGTTGGAGCTATTTAATCAGGTTGAAGCAAATTATATTCCATGATGGACAGAATGATGGGAAATAAATTCACACAGAAATGAAAGTGCTCTAGAAGCCGGCGCTGTGGCTCAATAGGCTAATCCTCTGCCTGCGGCGCCAGCATACCGGGTTCTAGTCCCGGTCGGGGTGCCGGATTCTATCCCGGTTGCCCCTCTTCCAGGCCAGCTCTCTGCTGTGGCCAGGGAGTGCAGTGGAGGATGGCCCAAGTGCTTGGGCCCTGCACCCCATGGGAAACCAGGAAAAGTACCTGGCTCCTGCCTTCGGATCAGTGCAGTGTGCCGGCCGCAGTGCACTGGCCTTGGCGGCCATTGGAGGGTGAGCCAACGGCAAAGGAGGACCTTTCTCTCTTTCTCTCTGTCTCTCTCTCTCACTGTCCACTCTGCCTGTCAAAAAAAAAAAAAAAAAAAAAAAAAAGTGCTCTAGAAGTTTGAGAGATTATCATTACCAAATTGTTCCACTTATATTTTCCTTTGTTTTTGACTGAGATAAAGATGTGCAAGATAAAAATGCATGGGAAAATTAGTATGTTAGTTATAATTTCTTAAATATATAATAAAACTTTCCAAGTGATAAGAAAACCATTGTTGAAATAATTTTAGAGGGTAATAAAACAATAGTATCTTATGATAAATGGTATTCTCGATTTTCTGAAAAATATGTTTAATTTACCTGTTCATCTATTAAGCATAGAACTTGTTTCAGACTTCTTTGCAAGCTTAATTACCAAAAGAAATAAAAAATAATGGGAAGACAAAGAATAAAAACACTGATGTAGCAGATAATAATTACAGAAACAGTATCATAATACATGACCTTCACTTTTTATAAATGTCTTTTGCCCTAGCCTATTAACTCAACATGTATATAAATTTTTTAATCTAAATTTTGTATTTTATCAGTTATGTATCATAAGTAGTAATAAGTAAAAAATTAAGGAATATATTCTACAAGACAAGATTCTAAAACATAATTGATATTTCATAAATAAATGGAAACAATAGTAAAGTGTATTCATCAGAACACATGCATATTTGTGTGATTTTTAAAGAAAACATGAGACTGTTGTTATTTTGGAATTATTTCCTTCAAAATTGTTATTTTTCATGATCCTAAAGACAGTATATCTCAAGTGCCCTGAAGCCTCCTCCAGATACCCCTTCCCCAGTGGTGACTAATTAGTTTTTATTATATTTTTTTCTGTTTTAAACATATACTCAGTTTGGCTGCTTGTTGAGGGAAAAAAATCAAATTCCTAAGACAGAGCCAGCAGTAGGAAAAATTACTGTAGCTGTGGTGGGAGATTTAGTAAGATGTGAAATTTGACACTCTGAAAGGCACATACGTGGGACAGGCAAGCCAAGGATAGAATTAATAACAAAGTCAGGGAAAGCCAATGCAAAGAGCCAATGCCTATGCTAATTATAGTACCATCATCGCTTTCCAGACAACTGAAAGTCTATGCGAGACAACAGAAGATGGTCCAGTCTAGATTTCCTATTAATAGCAAAATTAACATCACAGCTTTAATATACTTACACTGAATAGTGTTTCTGTTCATTCTGCTGATAATGAACAGTGGTTTAAGCTTCATTTTTTACTTTATTTTATGCTTTTTTAAGAAAATGCATTAAGGGGCCAGCGTTGTGGCATAGTGGGCTAAGGTTTCAACTGTGGTGCTGGAATCCGATATGGGTTCATGTCCTGGCTGCTCTTCTTCCAATCCTGCTCTCTGCTATGGCATAGGAAAGCACCAGAAGATGCCCCAAGTGCTTGGGCTCCTGCACCTACAAGGGGAGACTCAGAAGAAGCTCCAGGTTCCTGGATTCAGACCTGCCCAGCTCCAGCCATTGTGGCTATTTGGAGAGTGAACCAGCAGATAGAAGACCTCTCTCTCTCTGTCTCTCTGTCTCTCTCATTCTCTGTCTGTAACTCTACCTCTCAAATAAATAAATAAATAGATACAAGAAAATGCATTAAAATAATCCTTCTAGCTTTGTAAAAGCAGGCTAAAATATATGTGTTGGCTTTGCTTTTAAGAAGAAAGTCTGTCTTAGCAGGTACACATTGCTTCCTCCTTGAATGTTAATTATATAGATCTATTTAAAACAAAAACACAGCAGGTGTTTATCACAGTGATTTAGAGTCCCACTTGGGATGCCTACATCCTGTATTGGAGTGCTTGGGTTTGAGTTCTGACTGCAGATCCATTTCTGATTCCAGCTTCCTACTAATGCACCACTTGGGAGATAACCATGATGGTCCAATTATTTGGGTCCGGACCACCCATGAAGGAGGTCTCATTAGGTAGCAAGCACCTAGCTTTGTTTGACCTAGCACAGCCTGGCTGTTCTGGACATTTAGGGAATGATCCAATAAATAAGATTTCTCTGTCTCTTTGCCTTTCAACTAAAAAAGTAAACCTTTTGAAAAAAGAATAAACATATTTACAGTGTGCTTTCAGACTTATATTTAGCAGAGCAAAAATATAAGTAGTTTTCCAGTGTTTCTTTATTTTATTTATTTATGTGAAAGGCAGAGTCAAAGAGAGAGAGAGTCAAAGAGAGAGAAAGAGAGAGTCTGAGAGAGAGAGAGATTTTCCATCATTAGTTCACTCCCTAAATAGCTGCAATAGCTAGGGCTGGGAACTCCTCTTAGTCTCTCACATAGATGGCAGGGGTCCACCTATTTAAATTATCTGCCACTGCCTTCTCAGGCATGTTAACAGGGAGCTGAACTGAAAGTGGAACAGCTGGCCGGCACTGTGGCTCACTAGGTTAATCTTTCACCTGCGGTGCTGGCACCCCGGAATCTAGTCCCGGTTGGGGCACTGGATTCTGTCCTGGTTGCTCTTCTTCCAGTCCAGCTCTCTGCTGTGGCCCAGGAAGGCAGTGGAAGATGGCCCAAGTGCTTGAGCCCTGAACCAGCATGGGAGACCAGGAGGAAGCTCCTGGCTTCAGATTGGTGCAGCGCCTGCCGTAGCAGCCATTTAGGGGGTGGACCAACGGAAGGAAGACCTTTCTCTCTGTTTCTCTCTCTCTCACTGTCTAACTCTGCCTGTCAAAAAAAAAAAAAAAAAAAAAGTGGAAGAGCTGAGACTTGAATTGGTTCTCAAACATGGGATGGTGGCATCACAAGTGGCAACTTAACTCACTGTGCCACAGTGTGAAACCCTCCAGAATTTCCTTTTTAAAATTTTTATTAAGATAAAGAGAATGGATTTTATACATTCCATAGGTACAGTTCCAAGATGACAACCACACTTCCCTCACTCCCCTGTTGCCCATCAACCCCTCTTTCTCCCTCTGCTTTCTTCATCAGTTTTTTCAAAGTCATAATTTTAATCCACTCTATATGCACAGGCTTAATTTGCCACTAATCATAATATTCAACAAGTAAAAAGTAGAAAGAATACAGCTCCACAAGAGTATAAACATGAGCTAAAATTCACAATCATATCCCAAAGAGACCATATCATTCCTATACATTTTTTATATTCCATATGAACTACCACATATCAGAGAAAACATATGATATTGATCTTTTTGAAACTGGCTTATTTCACTAGGCATAATGCTTTCTAGTTGCATCTATTTTGCTGCAAAAGAAAGAATTTTATTCTTTTTATGAATGGGTAATATTCCACAGTGTATAAATACCACAATTTTTTTATCCAATCATTAGTTGATGGACATCTGGGTTGATTCCATGTCTTAGCTATTGTGAACTGAGCAGCAATAAACATAGGGGTATAAGTAGCTCTTTAATATGCTGTTATGAATTTATTTGGGTAAATTCCTGGGAATGTGATGGCTAGGTCATAAAGTAGATCTATTTTTAGATCACTGAGGAATCCCCATACTGTCTTCCATAATGGTTGTACTAGAATTTCTTAAAGGGGAAATAGTGGTGATTCATATTCCCTTTACATAATAGACAATATTAGCAAAGACTGATTTGAAGATGCTGTTATAGATGAGGATATATTTACATGGTGGGAGAATATGTTGCTTATTCACTACAGCCATTTGTTTACCAGTCACTCTGCAAGACTTTCTGAATATATATTCACTTCAGGCCAAAATCCTTGCAGGCCAGTGTAGGGGTGTGTGTGATAGATATTTGAATAAAACACCTATTTTCCAAACTTTGTGATTATGTTCAGGGAATGTAACCATCAAAAATTTATTTTAGTGCAGCATTGTTATTGTATACCCATTTGTTCCATTTTTTCATTCATTTCTCCATTCACCCATCCAGTAATTTATTTATCAAATAGTTAATGAACCTGATACATTTCAGACACTGTAGTAGGTAGCAGGGATACAAAGCTGAATAAATCACATTCCTTCATTCAAAGAGAGAAAAACTCTAGAGACATACTATTCAAGTAAATTTATTTTAACAGGGAAAAGGAGGCAGATTGCATTATTGTTTGCAAATATTCATTCAGCTTTTTAATAAAAAGATTGGTCTTCCTTACCTAGTGAGTGCTTCCTCCCACTGCTGTTGAATTGATCCAGTTGACTTGCTTTGTCAGATGCCATGTGACTATATGTCATGAGCACTAAATTCAAGAAGCAGCCATAAATGGTATTTAATGTTTCTGCTGATTTTTTTCTTTTTCTCTTGCTATAGGGATGTTAAGGTCAAAAAGGGGCTTGTTTCAGTTCAATCTGAATCTCAGCATGGATAAGAAGGCAGGTAAGTAGAGTTTACCAGCCAAGCCTCAGTGGCTTGCATATTGAGAAATTAAGCTTTAAACCACTGAGAAACTTTAGTTGTTTGTTATCAGAGTAAGAATCACTAGTACTGTGCTATTCAACTTTATGTGTCAAATTCTGAATGTTTTTTATTAAAAAGGCTGAGGATGTGCTAGATTTTAAAAATTTCTACTATCTCCTCCCCCAAAAAGGAAAGAAGATGGTTCTTATCAGTTTAAAAAACATAAACAAAAGTTCAAAGAAATATTGAGATTTTTTGGAGAACAAAGATAGTTTGGTGAAATTGGGGTGAAGGGAGTAATTAACGAGAAATTAAGCTGTAAACAGGATTTACTTCTTGTTTGTTACTACAAAACCTGGATGCTTATCTTCAGGGAAATAAGAAACTAATGAAGGGATTTAAACAGAGTTTTGTAAACAGTGTATAGTGTTGCTTCTTAAAATTTTTTGAAGATACAGACACTGACTTGCATAGATTTGGGGAGAGAGGGTAGGTAACTCTGTTTAAAATTGTTCTAGGTGCTGGCATTTGCCCTAGTGATTGAGACTACAGTTAAGATGTCTGTGTCCCAACTCCAGCTTCCAAATACTGTTTCCTACTAGTTCAGACACTAGGAAAGAAGCAGACGATGGCTCAAGTAGTTGGGTTCCTGATACCTATTTGAGAGATCTAAATTTTCTAGATCTGAGTTTCCAGCTCCTGGCTTTGGTCTCAACACAGCCCTAACCTTTGCATGCTTTTAAGGAGTGAACTAGCAGATGGGAACTCTCTCTGTACCATACCCCGCTCCATTAGTAGATAAAATAGTATAACTCATAGTAAAAATGTTGTTTGAAGCCACATTAAGATATAAGGAAAATTTGAGCAAAGATTTATTTTTCAGAGCTAGAGATCAATGCTATTACCTGGCAAGAGGGCAGCATTATAGACAACTATTTACAAATCAGGTAGATGGATAGATTGATTAGGGAGTTTTTCAGACTTCAAGGTAGGGTTCATTTGGGCTACACTGAAAAATGAGGCTAAAAAGCTCTTAGCTGTCTGGGTCGTTAGACGATATGTCATTCCAATACTTTTGAGTTTTAATATAGACAACTTAGGTGACAAGATAACTAAGGCAAGGTAATGGTGTGGTTTGATATTAGGAAGTGTTTCATCTGCAGAATAGATTAGAAATAGACTTTTTTTTTTTTTACTGGGAACATTAGTTATGGTGCTCAAGTTGGGGTCACTTGTGCAAAAGCACTGGAATTGCAAACGGATAGAGTTGTTTCTAAGGCATATTTAGTAAAGTGAATTGACAGAGTTTAATGTTTACTTGAGAATGGTTGGGGTTAAAGTTGACATCTGGATTTCACAGCGCATGTCTGGGTGTATACACTTGTCATAGATTTTATTTTGTGCTGCTAAACCAGAATATCTCACACTGGGTAACTTACATAGAAAAGAAATTTATTTCTAGCAGTTCTGAAACCTGGGAAGTCCAGGAGTAAGGGACAAGATACTGTTGTCTGGGGAGCACGCCTCTCCAGGATGATGCCTTGTTGTGGTGTCTTCCAGAGGGATGAACAAACACTGTGTCCTCACATGGCAAAAGGGGGAAGGGCACATTGCTGACCTCTGCATGAATCTCTTAATTCCACCCCTAAGGGAGGATCCTTCATTAACCTACTCAGTACTCAAAGACGCCACCTCTTAGAGCTATGACATCAACACCCGAGTTTTCCAGGGAACACATTCAAACCACAGTAGTCTCATTCAGCAAGATGAGTGAATAAGGATGAGACATAAGTGCTCTTTTAGGAAGAAGGTGATGTAATGTGGAGACAGGTGACCCAGAAATCAGAACTCTACTGGACATTTTTTTCCTCTCACACTTTGGATGAGCAGATGTCCTGGGGAAAGGCACCTACAGGAGAGAGCCCAGGTTCAAATGCATTCCTTTTCAGCATTAGCTTTAGGGTCCTTGGGTGACATGCAATATCTTTTGCATCTTTAGAGTCTCTGCACTTAAAAGTCCACTGCACTTACAAGGTTGGGAAGGGAACAAAGAGACAATGTCTGCAAGAGCATTTAAGTGCCCACTCCCACTCCAAGATACAAGAGGTTACTTCTTATTTTACTTATTCTATTTAAAATTTTATTTTTCACTGGAACCTGGAAATTGGGTATTAGTAGGTATCAAAGGGGCACACCGAAACATCTGGCCAAGGGAATGCTGTTGTCTATTAGACAAGATATTTTGCCTGAAAGATACTTGAAAGATGTGAACTATGGAAAGGAATATGCTGAGTTGTCTTGGTAAGATTTGAAGTTTTGTGTGTAAGCTAATTTTTTTGATCTTATTACAAATGCAAAGAGCAAGACCATTTTTGCATGCTTAAATAATTTTCTCAAACTGAAAAATTATAATGGAATGCTATGATCCTGAAAGTTAGGGTGAATCTAAAACATACCATTGCCAACATATATGGTAACTTTCCTTGAGGGAATATTAAGTATTAAAAAAAAACACTTAGCTCTTTTTGGGTATGATATAAATATATATAAATTGTGTATGTGTGTGTGTGTGTGTGTATTCTTGTTTTTTTCAGTGGCTCTTGACATAAATACATCAAACACAGAAGCCTAGTAATTTAAAATATTTACTACTATGCTTTATAAAGAACTACGTACATGTTGCTCTTTTTAGTTCCTTTATTTCTAGCAAATTATGGTAACATCTTTTATGGCCATAGCCTATTTATCTTAGCAGGAAGCATTAGGAAAATGCATCTGCATACCCTGGATGCTCATCTGATAAGTGCTTCTCTGTGCACTGAATGTTTTAACTTTCATAAATAGAGAGAACAATTTTTCCCCCTGGGTAAAATCTATTTCATAGATTAATATACACCCTTTCATCATTTAAATGGGCTGCAGTTAGAGATCTATGTTTACGATGCTGCTTTGGTGCAGTGATAGGTGGATAATACATATTTGGTTCTTTCAAAAGCAACACAGTTATATTATTCACACCATTGCCTTTAATGAGCTGGCTCTGAGCCATCATCATCAATCCTGACATTTATGCTCCCTTCATGTTGTACCCAAGCCTTGTGATGACATAATTGTTGCTTGTATAATAAGTGCCCATGTGAAGTACATTAGCCATGAAAAACCTAATTTATAATCCAAATGGCCAGTTTGACCATGATCTGGAAAAAAATTCAAAGATCTCACAGTTTCAAAATCAATGCTACTTTAAAGCAGATAAAATGTAAGTTTAATATCTCACAACTTGGTGAAGATTGCAAGTTTGATTGAAATGTCTCAAAAATAGGGATGAAAGCCATGCAGCTGAGCAATCAAGGACTGGACTTATAATTTATTTCTTTAATATACCAGCAGTTTGTCAGAAGTGTCACAAAAATTTGGATTTGACGTTATTATTATTTGCTTCCTGCTCATCATAAATGAATAATTCATCCCAAGGCAGAGAACACTGAAGAAATATTAACAATTATTTAACTTGACCACTGTTCTATTTCAAGGAACTGCATTGTTACCAGCATTTCCAGATAAAATACAGAATCTAAATTTGAATTGAATTTAAATCTGAATTTAAAGTTCAGATTAGTAATAATTTTTTAAGTATAGGCCCCAAACTAGGTGACCCTAGTAGTTATGTCACCCCCTTGTTGGGCCCCTGATGAAGGCTGCACCAGATGGGTAAAGATAGGCATATGGGAGACCAGATGCTTTATAAGATCTGCTTTGGTCCTTTCAATACTTTGGAATAATTTATATGAAATTAATTCCTAAGTACTCTAAATGAATCTTTACTCAGGTCCCCAGAAACAACTGAAAGGACAACATATACACTGCTCTTAAATCATCCTCTCAAGAAATTTTTCTCACTTTGATTGAAGAACAATGTTTATTTTGAATAGGTAAAACCAGATTTTAGAAGGGATTTCCCATAAACATTCTAGAAAATGAACATGTCTCCAAAGTCATTACAAGTATAAGAAAGGCCATAATAATGTGATACACCTTGAATTAGTTTTGGAGATAGTTCAAACAAATTATGAAGTTTGAAACATTCCCTACCCCATCAATTAAAGGAGAAATGGTTGGATTGAAAATAATAAGGAAAGTTGGCTCATATATTAGTAGCTAGTGAATATGTTTATCAAACTAATTATATGACAGCTACATGTTTAGTCAAATGACTCTTGTATTTTGTCAGAAGAGTTCATCTGATGATTTTAATGAAGAGAATCTTTTTTTTTTTTTCCCTCAAGAATTATTGTGTTGTGGCCTAGACACATTTGCTGAAGTTTCTATATGAAGAAACTAAGGTAAGGTCTCTGAAACCATTCCAGTTGGTACAATAGATGATTATTCCAGAAAGAACTGTAGTTTCACTGTTTATGCATGTTAGCAGAACAAGCAGGAATGGAAGATAATCCATATAGTGGTATTATTGGAATCGCATGAATCTCTATAGTCTTTCATGCTATGCAGTTTCAAAGATGTATTATTATGATCATTTTTCTCAGTTTGGCTCTCTATGATATTTAGCATTGCTGTTATCACTAATATGTAGACTCACTATATTCTGCCTATGGAAGCATATTGTATTCCTGGCATTTGTCATAAATAATCTCTAGGAGCTGGTTTTGTGGCATGGTGGGTAAAGCTTCTGGCTGCAGTGCTGGCAACCCATGTGGGCATACCTTTGAGGCCTGGATGCTCCACTTCTGATCCTGCCACCTGCTAATGTGTCTGGGTGGCCAAAGAACTTGGGACCATTCCATGCACATGGAGATCTGGAAGAAGCTCTTGGCCTCTGGCTTCAGACTGGCCCAGATCTTACCACTGCAGCCATCTGGGGAGTAAACCAGTGGATGGGAAGATCTCTCTGTCTCTCCCTCTCTCTGTATGTAATGCTGCCTTTCTAATATAGAGATAAAAAATATATTGTTTAGAAAAAGAATTTCTAAGTGTTTTAAGTCACTAGATTTAGAGGTTTTTTTTCCTAAACAAGGCCTAACCTAGTCTATCCACAGTGCTATTTACATGGGATGGCTAGAAAATGTGGAGGGAAAGATGTGATATATACTGTGATAAGCATATATGTGCCAGTAATAGTTAATACAAACAAAAACAAAAGAAAAATAAAAACTTGAGTTACTCACCCAATTAAAGTATCTGTTTGAAAAACTATCTCTGATTACTTGGCTTTTTAAAAAGATTTTATTCATTTATTTGAGAGGTAGAGTTACAGATAGTGAGAGGGAGAGACAGAAGAAAGGTCTTCCATCTGCTGGTTCATTCCCCAGATAGCCACAATGGCTGGAGCTGGGCTGCAGCCTGGAGCCAAGAGCTTCTTCCAGGTCTCCCACGTGGGTACAGGGGACCAAGTACTTGGGCCATCTTCTACTGCTTTCCTAGGCCATAACAGAGAGCTGGATCTGAAGAGGAGCAGCTGGGACTAGAACCAGCTCCTATATGGGATGCAGGTGCCACGGGCCGAGGATTAACCTACTGCACCACAGTGCAGGTTCCTCTTTGGCTCTATAACATTTTGGGATCTCAGATTTACTGTGAATAATAATATGTCTTATTGTTCTACATGGTGCCTTGGTAGAATATCTTTATTTAAAAAAATTGTCTATCTTGGTCTCATTTGTCTTCCAAAAATATATTATCCTTTGATTCATGCTGCATATAAAATGGTACTTCAGTGTTATATTCTATTGCACAACAAGGTGAGTTAGATAATAATGTATCGTATATTTCTCTAAAAATAGAAGAAGTGATTTTGGCTCTTGTTACTATAAAGAAATGTGATATGTTGAGGAAATAAGTGTTTTGAATCTGACTGATTAGACATTAAATAACATATACATGTATTGAAATATTACATGGTACCCTATAAAGGTGTATGATTCTATGTGTCAGTTCAAATAAAAATAAATATATGCATGTAAAGAGGAAAAACTCAAAATGTTTGGGGACTTGTATGATTAAACAAAAAGCTAGGGAAACATTAAAATGTGTAGACTGTCTACTTTCTGTCTAATTTCCATGTAAGATGATAATTAATTTGAACATTGGATAAATTATGTTAGGAAGAGTATAAAGGGCAAAATCTTACAGTGACTGAGTGAAAAAGCAGAATTTATATCTTTTACAGCATATTGACTTCTAATAAACCTCTAATGAGCTAGAACTAGGTCTTTAATACAGCTGCTGTGCCCTGTCATCCCCCAGTGCTCCCATTTCATGTCCACCAAGCAGCGTACATAGGCAAGGCTTTTGTGAGCAACAAGCCCAGAATCTTGTGGATTAAAGCACAAAGATTATGCTTATGCTACTTGTCGATTTGGCTTCAACAGGGTAATCTTCTCCACAGCTTTTCACGCTAAGCCTGAGCTCTCCCTGGAATTTCACTTGTCCCTGAAAAGACAAGATGACAAGGAAACAAAAGGAAAGGAAGGACAGGCAAAGAGCGCAGTCAGGCTCCAGGCCCTTCCATCTCTCTGGAGAAAGCCCACACAGAGAAGTGCCCTTTGTCACATGTCATCACCTGAGGTAGGTCCCGTGGATGCGTCCAAATGCATGTTGTTTTGGAATTGCAATTTTTCGTGTACTTGGATGAAGAGGGGGTCAGAGAATTTGTGTGAAAGACTGAGGTGGCAATCAGAGCCAAATTGGGCTCCATGTTTCTTCAGATAGACATTTTCCTGTTTGGGAATTGCATTTTTTCTTTGTTCTTTGAGAGTATTATATAGAACTTCCTTTTCTACTGATGTGTGAGGACAATATTGCATGCTCAAAATAGGGAACTGGAGTTGAATTAAAACAACTTTTGCTTATTTCTAATGTAAAAGTATTTTAAAAACCTACTCTCACCCATTTCCTACAGCTGAAATTTCTAAATTTTAAATTTATTTAATCTACAATGTGTATACCTCCCTTTCACTTTTCTCATACACCTACTTTTTTTTCTACCGTTATTTCCCTTAGCCTTTTTATTCAGACATGACAGCTAATATTGACCTTCACATCAGCCATGATGACTTTAAATTTTGATAGTATTATAAAAAGTGTGGGTAAAGGCACTTAAAAGACTTGTCTGAATATTATTTCTAATTTGAAACACACCTCTAAATTTCCCAACTCTAGTAACTAAATAAAGACCCAGAATTTGAAATGAAAATACTTATCTTGGCTTCATATAAAAAATAGTAGTGTAATTAATGTTGTCTTGTCCCAATTCAGGCTAGATGTTTGGGTACTATTTATGGGCATGGAACTTAATGGATACTTGATTGGTTTCCCAGTAAATTAGACTTATTTTCTGAAATAGCTATTTTCTTTCTTTAACAAAAATATCTCATAGTTTGTCTGCTAAACTATCTCTCTGCATCTATCCCAGAATGATTGTCTAATTTTGTATGTTATGAACCCTAGACTATAAAGAACAAATCTTGTAGTTTGATGGTTTATAAATTAAGTCTTCTAAAGATTTCTGGAGCATAAAATAACCACAGAAAAAAGTAGCAAACATTTTTCTGTATATTTATTAGTTACAAACATCATATATTATGATTGATTAAAAAGTTAATTGACATTCGCCAATGATAAGGCTTCTTAATTACAATGCATATTGGGGCTGACACTGTGGCGCAGAGGATTAAAGCCCTGGCCTGAAGCACGGGCATCCCATATGGGTGCCGGTTCTACTCCCGGCTGCTCCACTTCTGATCCAGCTCTCTGCTATGGCCTGAAAAAGCAGTAAAAGATGGCCCTATTGCTAAGGACTCTGCACCCATGTGGGAGACCCAGAAGAAGCTCCTGGCTCCTGGCTCCAGATCAGCACAGCTCCTGACGTTGCAGCCATCTGGAGAGTGAACCAGCAGGTGGAAGACCTCTCTCTCTGTCTCTACCTCTTTCTATAACTCTGTCTTTCAAATAAATAAAAAAAAATGCATATTATGCTAGTATCATATAGAAAGCTACAAAGTAGTTAATATTACTCCTTATATGCATTTTTATATCACTGGGCTTTATATTAGGCCACGGCTTTTTGACAAGGGGGATACCTGGTGTCACCATTGAGGAACTCTGGTCATGTGAGTTCTCAAATTAGTGGTAGCTATGCTAGAGCAGGAAAGATTTCAAGCTGAAGAGGTTGTCATGGTGGATGTGCTCAGGTGAGGTATGATCAGCAGGACTATTGATTTTATGGTAGGTGGAGGCGAGGGTAGTGGGGAAAAGTGGGCAGAATGCTGAATGCAATCTTCCTTTCTTTCAAAATTCCAAGTTTAGGGTGAACTTCTTTAATACAGGTAATAGAAACCGATGTTTTACGGCCTTCTTTGATGTAATTATGGTGGCTTGTGGAGGTAGGGGGTTGTAATGGACCACAGAGAACTCATGTCCCCTTCATTGCCTTGTGCTGGTGGGGTTGGGGGCACATGTTCTTAACAGAGCCAAGTATTAACAGTGCCTTAGTGTTTGCAATGCAGGGCAGTTGCCACAGGGTGGCAGGTTGAGCTCATGAGCGATGACATCCTAGCAATCTGTTGCCTGTTAACTGACAGTGTACCAATTCTTCCTTAAAATAAGTCACTGTAGCATGCCTTTAACTCCTTGTCTTCATAAGCACTAACAGTTTTGACAGAAAATAGTTCATACCGACTTGTTATTCAAGACGAGGGGAGCATTTGTATTTCTAGACCTGTTGTCTCTAATAAAATGCCCCTAATTTTGTCTCAATCTATTCTATGTATTTACACTGTTAGTTTTGTTCCCTAATCTTTATCCTCACTTTTAACACAGGCTGCTTCAGCTAAAACTCCAAAGGTCAGTGGGGGTGTATTCTTGTCAGACAGAAAGTGTTTCTGTTTTCAAGTCCAAACAGGAAGCTTGAATGAGTTCATTCACTCAGACAAGTGCTTCTATAATGTCTACTGCTATCATGGAGGGCCACCAGCACGAAGCACATACAGAGGAATAAGGACTTGTACTGCTTCTTGGTTATGCCAGCCAGGCTCGCATTTGGAATGCTGAGGAAAAGGAAGGCAGTGAGGAAAGACTTCAGCAAGTTTACTCCGATAAGGGTAGTTTTTAAGTAACTGAGAAAATTATATTTTTGAACTTTTTTTCACTGATTTGATTCTTTTTGCTCTGAAAAGATAACCCAAGGGTCAAAGAAAGACCCTTTCTTAAAGCTTTGTAAACTTCTGATGACCAAATTAAATTTGAGTTGAGTGATATGCAAAAGATTACTATCTTTAATTGGATGATTAAGGTGCTGTAAAAATACAGTTCTTGAATTAAAGTGATAGGAATGACTAACTTTACAATTCGTCTGGTATAATTATGTTGGATTTTCTCAAAATATTTGCTAAAATCCATACCTCCTTCAAATTATGCCACTTGGATGAATGTCAAAGTCCATACAGAATTTATGAGTTAATACTTACTTCATTTCAATTTTAAATTCAGAACTCCAATGTTGAAAGTGAATAATTAAGTGAAGAACAAAGAAGACTGAATGAGTAATTCCATTCTTGTCAAATCCTATAGATCTGAGTTTGTGATAAATGATACATAGGAATATACAATTAAGTCTTTTTTATGTTACTTAAAATATATATCAAAATGTAACAGACCACATTTTTAAAATATTTATTTATTTGAAAGGTATGCAGAAGGACATATAGACAGAGTTCCCATCCACTGCTGATTCACTTTCCAAGTGCCCCAATCAGTGGGGGTTTGGCCAAAACTGAATTCAGAGGCAGAGAACTCGACATAGGTCTTCCATGTGAGTAATAGAAACCCAATTACTTGAGCCACTACTGCCTCCCAGGGCTGCCTTGGTGGGAAGCTGAGTCAGGAGCTGGAGCTTGAACATGAATTTTCCTCTCTTTCGTGGGATACAGGTATTTTAACAAGCATCTTTACCACTAGGCTAAATGCCTGCCCCTGGGAACATACTTTAGTGAATGATAGATGGCACTGAATGATTAAAAGAATTTCATGTTTATTTAGGGAAACTGTCACATAGTGTATTATTTATGTGCATTTCTATGGTGATCCTGTAACCAGAAGAATTCTGACTGCTAGGAATTTTTTTGAAATGTGAAATTGATTTAGAACATGCCTCTATTTCTGCTACCATTAAGTAATGTCAAAACAGTGGCAGAAGGACCACTGGGACTTTATTGCCACTGAGGAGTTTATGCTTTTTCATAGATTAAAACAAATGTCAACCTCCTTGTGTGTGTGTGTAACAAAGGACACCAGGTGGCTTTGGCCTCAGGATAAAGCTTTGAGAAATAAAGCACAAACAATAAGAGCATTCCACTTGCTCCTCTTAGATCTGTCAGTTCCCATCTATTGTGGAATGACAAAGATGTTTTTGTCCTAGGGCAGTTGATTTAATACATTCCTACTGAGCTCAAATTGTTGTCAAAAAAGAGGGCTTCTTTCTCCTCTTTCATCATTTGATGAGGTGAAGTGTGAAGTCTAATCCAAGGCAGAGTAAGATTCCAGAAGTGTATTTTATTTATCTGAATGTTATAAATATTTTGGGACTCTTCAGCTCCTATTTTCTATGACTGGTGAAAAAAATAGACTGGATTCACAAGTATTAAAGACTTGACTGGCATGTCAGTAGTCTGGGTGTCTGAACAGTTGCTTAGATGAAATAAGGGGCATGAAGAACGCAACACTGTGTGTGCCTTCTGCTGGCTTGAGATAGTGCAGAAGGATGGGGAGGGGACTTCCTACTCTTTCTGGGATGAAGGTTCATCTGCAGCCCACTATTATAAATCTTTCTTATAAATGACCTTATTTTCTTCATTTGTTTCCTTGGTCATTCCTTTTCTTCCCCAGCCAAAGTAGACACACTGTGGTAGTTTTTGTGCCTCTCCATGATGCTTAATATATATAGAAGACACTGAATAAAATAATCATAATCTATTGTTTCATGAGTCCAACAGTTTTTACGAGACTGAAAGTGATATATATATATATATATATATATAATGTGAAGATTGATAGCTATTGTTTGTAATCTCTCACAGATCAGAAATAAAACAGAAAAAGACATGTATAGGAATAGAAGTTGTTATAGCCATAAAGAAAATAGCAAGGAGGTTCCTCAAAAAATTTAAAAAAATAGAACTTTAATATGGCCCAATAATCCTACCACTGGTATACATCCAATGGAAAACAAATCACTAATCTCAAATATAATCAGCATTCTAGGGTTCACTGCAGTATTATTCCAATAGCCAAGATCCAAACACAACTTCAGTGCTCAACAAATAATGAATTGATAGTGAAAATGTGATGTATGTATAGACACACAGTTGACGATTATTCATTCTTCAAAAAATGCAGTTTGTAACAACAAAGACTCTTGACAATCTGTATAAGCTTACTTACAAATATTGTGTGTAATCTAATAAAGGTGAACTCAGGAATAGATGGGTATCAAGGGTTGTGCATGGAAGGAATGAGGAGATGAAGGTGAAATAATAAAATAAGAATAAAAAGTTTGGAGACCTAATATGTGCCATGGAGATAATGACTAATAATAATGCATACTTAAAATTTACTGGTAGTTGATCTAAAGTATTCTTGTAATAAAAACAGAGAATAACAGCTACGTGAAATGTTGGATAGGTGAAGAGCTTGGTTGTGGTCAACATTTCACAATGTATACATATAGAAAATATAACTGTGTATGTCTTAAATATATACAATTTTATTGGTCAATTACACTTTAATTAACTGGGAGGAAAACATATAAAATGTATGCTCATATTTTTATCTCCTACTCACCAGCCATAAAATTAATCTCTAAAGTACCATAAATGGTTTAGAACACTCTAAATTTCTATGTTGAATTCATAGGACTCATGGTGCAGCAGTTTGTGGATCAGTTACAGTCTATGGACTACATTTTGAGCACCAATAGATTAGATCACATATGACTATTTTTTGTTCATTATCCATGGAATGAACTAGGATTTTATTCACCTAAATTTAAATGTGTAGTAATAGGGAAAGCATTCCATAAAAAAATTATAATTGTATGTGTGTATAGCCATGATGGTAGGTATTTGGGTTGTTTCATAACCAGATATTTTTATTTCTGAAGAGGAAAATATATATTAGAAAGTAGCCACGAATTAGATTAAGATGGCAGTGTAGGGAGGGAGCTTGCTGCTTGAGTCTAGGAGAAGGTAGTTTAAAAACTGTGGAAAGAGTTCAGTCTCAGGGAAGAGTTGGGGAGAATACAGCAGAGGAAACTCTAGGTAAATTGGAGGAACACAGTGGACCTATGTGGAGGGCAAAGAAGCATGCAGCTTAGGACCCCACAAGCTGAGATCTCCCACACCAGCACTGGGGAGCAAGGGGAGACCAGACTACAGTAGCCCAAGCCGCTGGCGAAAAAGCAGCAGGAAGGGTCTAGAGGGAATCTGGCTGGGAGCCCCATGAGAGATAGTGTACCTGGCAAACTAGAGGAGAAAAAGAAACAAAGGGAGGCACATTTTCTCTCTCTCTCTCTCTCTCTGATCATCCTGCAAAGGCACTCTGTACCAAGCTGACAGAGAGCAGGTGCCATTTTAGACATACGTAAGAGTTGTACCAGCTCATGTCTGTGCCCAGCAATGAACTAAGTGGAGATTCCTGAGTCTGGTGGAGAGAACAGACTTGGGGCTGGGTGCTCCTGACTGTAAGAAGCTTATGTTCTCGGACTGTGAACATTGAAGCTGCAAGGGAGGACTCAGGGTGTGGCTGGGATATTGGGCAGTCACTGTGGAAGGCTCTACACAATCAGGGCTCCCTGGTTACCTGGCAAGACACATTGCTGGGGAATCTGAGCTTATACTGAAGACTGCACAAATGCTTTGTGTGGTCCATTTGCAGAGCAGATGAATAATATATTCAGGGGCTAATGCCCAGGACTGGCCTCTTTCAAGGAGAGGCTCTCAGCCGAGTCTACACTAACAGCCAAGATGAAACCTCCCCTCTGATAAAAATGAAAAAAGGTTTACCACACCAAATTTGAATGTGTCACCTCAGACATACCATTCTGAGCATTCAAACCCCACAGCACTGAGCAGAGCTCCCTGGCCACTTCCATCACACATCTCTAGTTATTCCCTGAAAGCAGATACCCCACTAATCCAACCAGACATAGCCCAAAGATAAAAGCTGCCACGGTGAAAAATCAAAGAAGAGATCAACGAGTATCTCCACAAACGCCAAATAACAAATGCACCAATCCAAGAAACAAGAACAAGGAAGACAACAGGGCACCCCCAAAAGAACACAGCACCTCAATACTAGATTGCAAAGATAATGAGACTGAAGAAATGCCAGAAATGGAATTCCAAAGATTGATCATAGGATTACTTAGAAGTAATCATAAGCAAGTGCATGAACTAATGAAATCCATACATGACATGAAAGAAAATTTCTCCCACGAAATTGAGATTTTAAAGAAAAATTAAAATGAAATCTTGGAAATGAAGAATTCAATATAACAAATAAAAACTACAGTGGATAGCCTTAACAACAGAATAGGTGAAACATAAGAAAGAATATCCAACTTAGAAGAAAAAGCACAGGAAGTTATATAGTCAGATCAAACATAACAAGGAGAAATTATAAAACTGAAAAACATTGTTGGTAATCTACAGGATACTCTCAAATGACCCAACATATGGGTTCTAGGAGTTCCTGAAAGCATGGAAACAGAGAAAGGATTAGAAGGCCTTTTTGGTATAATAATAACAGAAAATTTCCCCAATTTGGAGAAAGAAAGGGGCATACAAGTATAGGAAGCACATAGAACTCCTAATAGACATGACCAAAAAAGATCTTCACCACAACACATTGTAATCAAATCCTCCACAGAAAAACATAAAGAAAATATTCTAGAATGTGCATGAGATAAATGCCAGATTTCTTTCAGAGGACCACCAATTAGACTCACAGTGGACTTCTCATTGGAAACCCTACAGGCTAGGAGAGAATGGCGAGATATAGTCCAAGTCTTAAAAGAAAAAAACCTGTCTACCCAGAATACTATGCCCTGAAAAGTTGTCATTTATGAACGACAGTGAAATAAAAACTTTCCATGACCAACAGAAGATGAAAGAACTTGTCACGACCTTGCTTCCAACTTTTCCCCATTCAATAGGATGCTGGATGCGGGTTTTTCATAAATTGCTTTGAATATATTGAGGAATGTTCCTTCTATACCCAGTTTGCTTAGAGTTTTCATCATGAAAGTGTGTTGAATTTTATCGAATGCTTTCTCTGCATCTATTGAGATAATCATATGGTTTTTCTTCTGCAGTCTGTTAATGTGGTGAATCACATTGACTGATTTGCTTGTTGAACCATCCCTGCATACCAGGGATAAATCTCACTTGTTCTGGGTGGATGGGTGGATGATTTTTCTGATGTGTTGTTGTATTCTATTGGCGAGAATTTTATTGAGGATTTTTGCGTCTATGTTCATCAGGGATATTGGTCTATAATTTTCTTTCAGTGCCAACAGACACATTATAAAGCCATTATAAAACCAAGTGGAGATCTTTCATTTAGTTTTTTTTTTTTTTTTTTCCAGAGTGTCTTGGCTTTCCATGCCTGAAATACTCTCATGGGCTTTTCAACCAGATCCGCATGCCTTAAGGGCTGATTCTGAGGCCAGAGTGCTGTTTAAGACATCTGCCATTCTATGGGTCTGCTGTGTATCTCACTTCCCATATTGGATCGTTCTCTCCCTTTTTGATTCTATCAGCTAGTATTTGCAGACACTAGTCTTGTTTATGTGATCCCTTTGGTTCTTAGTCCTATCATTATGATCAATTGTGAACAGAAATTGATCACTGGGACTAGTGAGATGGCATTGGTACATGCCACCTTGATGGGATTGAATTGGAATCCCCTGGTATGTTTCTAACTCTACCATTGGGGTAAGTCAGCATTAGCATGTCCCGAATTGCACATCTCTTCCCTCTCTTATTCCCACTCTTATATTTAACAGCGATCACTTTTCAGTTAAGTTTCAGCACTTAGGAATAATTGTGTATTGAAAAAAAAAAAAAAAACTAAATGAAAGATCTCTGCGAGTGAGATCCCAGTGGAAGAACGGGTCATCAAAGAAGGAGGTACCTTTCTCTGAAGGGAGGAGAGAACTTCCACTTTGACCATGGCCTTGTCTAAATATGATCAGAGTCCGTGAACTCAGGGGGCTTCCATAGCCTTGACAGCTCATGACAGGAGCCTAGGGAGATTACTGACGCCATAAACGAGAGTGTCAAAGTGTTAAGTCAACAACAGGAATCACTGTGCATTTACTCCTCATGTAGGATCTCTGTCCTTAGTGTGCTGTGCATTGAGATTTAATGCTATAACTAGTACTCAAACAGTATTTTTCACTTTATGTTTCTGTGTGGGAGCAAACTGTTGAAATCTTTACTTAATATATGCTAAACTGATATTCTGTATATAAAGAGAATCAAAAATGAATCTTGATGTGAATAGAAGGGGAGAGGGAGTGGGAAAGGGTAGGGTTGCGGGTGGGAGGGACGCAATGGGGGGGAAGCCATTGTAATCCATAAGCTGTACTTTGGAAATTTATATTCATTAAATAAAAGTTAAAAATTAAAAAAAACCAAGTGGAAAATTTAGGCATTTACGTTAATAAGTTAACCTAAATCAAAACAAGCAAATAATATTTGAAAAGATACAGATTAAAAATGTTGTCACTTGTATTGACAATATTCAGATTTACCCAGAATGGTTTGAATTTCCCTTAAATTTTTTGATTTATGAAGATAGAACAAAGTAGTAATCATCCTCCATGAAAGACACAATTAATGCCATGCCCTCCTGGGGAAGCTGAACGCTCCATTGACTATCATTATGGACAAATCTGTACTAATTGAGGTTCTGACAGGAGAGATGCAGCAACTTTTCATGTTCTAAAACATTATATTTGGCAATTAAGAAACTTTTATCTCAATATTTTTAGCAGTTAAGATATTATCAAGTTAGTAATACATTAATTATATATTTATAATATATATACCATGTTTGATCTTCATGTGTAAGCAAAGAGATGAATATGAGGACACATAAAATTATTGGAAAATAGAAATAAATTGTGGGGAGCAATCCGGACTAGACTAAGTTACTGGAATTAAGACTTATTCTATGCATCTGCTCTCCTCTGTGGGGAGCAGCTCGGACTAGACTGTTACTGGAATTAAGACTTATTCTATGCATCTGCTCTCCTACAATATGGCGCTGGGAGAGGAGAAAACAGCTTCTACCCAGCTGCCTCCAGTTCAACCAATAAACTGTAGGACTTGCTCCTGATTGGAGGAGAGCAGCGTACTCGGCGTGTGGGCAGCCGAGTTGGGATTGGCGGAGGAGGACTATAAAGGAGGAGAGAGACGGCATGCACCAGGAACATCCATGGGGAACATCTAAGGGAACCCGTGCAGCCCCCGAGAGAGCCGGCCGGTGGTGTGCCGCTCCCCTGCGGAAGTGGGGAATGCGGCCAGGGGGAACTGCCCTTCCACGGAGGTGGAAGGGATAGTAGCCAACCCGGGAAGAACCAGCAGCAAACCCGGGGAGGGCCGAGCAGACGAAAGAACAGCGCAGGGTCCTGTGTCGTTCCTCCACGAAGAGGGGGAGCGACATAATGGTGCCGTGACTCGGATATGAAGCCTAGGCAGGGCTTAGTGTCGTTCCTCCACGAAGAGGGGGAGCGACATAATGGTGCCGTGACTCGGATATGAAGCCTAGGCAGGGTTCAGTGTCGTTCCTCCACGAGGAGGGGGAGCGACATAATGGTGCCGTGACTCGGATAGGAAACCTGACTCGGATTAGGAAACCTAGGACGGATAGGAAACCTAGGAGGGAAGAAACGGGAAGAAGCAGGAAAATACCGGAGAGAGAGACTAGCGAAGAGCCTAGGGGAAAGCCGGACGAGAAAGGTGCCGGAAGAAGCTATTGAAAGCCTAGGCATAGACTCGGATATGGACTGTGGGAAAGAAGTTAGGATTGAAAGCGAAAGTGAAAGCTTTCATAGACTCGGATGCGGACTATGGCGGGGAAGCTAGGAGATTGAAAGCGAAAGTGAAACCTGGAGGAGGCTTGGACTCGGATATGGACTGTGGGAAAGAAGTTAGGATTTAAAGTGAAAGCAAGAAGAAACTTAGATACGGACTGCAGGTTGAAAGTGAAAGTGAAACCTAGAAGAAACTTAGACTCGGATACGGACTGTGGGGAGTAGCCAGGAGAAATGAGGGAGGAATATTGTTGGAAGAAAACTTAGGGAAACACACCGGGTAGAGAAAAATGTTGGGAGGATGAAGCCGCGAGTGCAGGCCAAGCCATCTTGGAATTCTTCAAGTCACCCCGGGGAGCAAGAGGCGAAGATCTGGAACCAGAGGCAGAGACGTGGGCCGCCAGGATTCGCCAGGTTAGTCCGGGGAACTTGGACTGAATGCCGGTGGTGGCGGAAACATTCGCGAAAGCCGCCGCGTGCAGAGAGAGCACGGGGCGTTGGCGCGAGGCCGTGGTGCGGGCGCGAAGTGCGTGGAGACCGCGGAGCGTGCGCGCAGAGCCGGGAACCCGCCGGCGGGGCGAGGCGCCGGGAAGCCGCGCAGAGCCGTGAAGCCGCCGCGGGGCGGGCGCCGGCGGGGCGAGGCGCCGGGAAGCCGCGCAAAGCCGGGAAGCTGCGCAGATGAGAGAGGCGCGGGCTGAAGCGGCTCAGCCGGGAAGCCGCCGAGAAGCAGCCTCGGGGCGGGCGCAGCCGGGAAGCCGCGGGGATAAGAATGAGAGCGGGAAGCCGCAGGGATAAGAGAAACAGAAGTTTAGAAGTAAAGTGAGAAAAATAGGAATGCTGGAAGATAGAAGTAAAATGGGAGAAATAGGAATGCCCGGAGATAGAGAAATAGAGAAATAGAAAGGCCTCCCTACAACACTGCAATGTGAGAGCTTGGATTCGGTCTGCCTGATTAAGTGAGGCGATGAGCACCTGGGTGGCTAGCAGCTTATGCGCCGCAGGTCACCGAAGACAGGCACGAATTAACATCAGTAAGGCTTCCCCACAATGTAACAATTAGGAGGCTTGGATTCGGTCTGCCTGATTTAAGGCGGTAAGCTCCAGCAAGCAGCTCGACCAGAGTATGAGCTGCAGGTCACCGAAGATAGGCACGAACCAACACTAATAAGTCTCCCCCACAATAAGGCAATGAGAAGGCTTGGATTCGGTTTGCCTGATAGAGCTTGTAAGCCCCTGCGGGCAGAGCATGCGCTGCAGGGCACCGAACACAGGCACGCATCAGCGCCTAAAAACCTCCTCACAACATGGCGAAGAGAGGACCCGGATTCGGTTTGCCTGATAGGACTTGTAAGAGCCTGTGGCAACTCTAGCAAGTAGAGCAGAGTGTGTGCCGCGGGACACCGAAGACAGGCGCGTATCAACGCTAAAAAATAAAAAGAAAGGGGGATCTGTGGGGAGCAATCCGGACTAGACTAAGTTACTGGAATTAAGACTTATTCTATGCATCTGCTCTCCTCTGTGGGGAGCAGCTCGGACTAGACTGTTACTGGAATTAAGACTTATTCTATGCATCTGCTCTCCTACAATATGGCGCTGGGAGAGGAGAAAACAGCTTCTACCCAGCTGCCTCCAGTTCAACCAATAAACTGTAGGACTTGCTCCTGATTGGAGGAGAGCAGCGTACTCGGCGTGTGGGCAGCCGAGTTGGGATTGGCGGAGGAGGACTATAAAGGAGGAGAGAGACGGCATGCACCAGGAACATCCATGGGGAACATCTAAGGGAACCCGTGCAGCCCCCGAGAGAGCCGGCCGGTGGTGTGCCGCTCCCCTGCGGAAGTGGGGAATGCGGCCAGGGGGAACTGCCCTTCCACGGAGGTGGAAGGGATAGTAGCCAACCCGGGAAGAACCAGCAGCAAACCCGGGGAGGGCCGAGCAGACGAAAGAACAGCGCAGGGTCCTGTGTCGTTCCTCCACGAAGAGGGGGAGCGACATAATGGTGCCGTGACTCGGATATGAAGCCTAGACAGGGTTTAGTGTTGCTCCTCCACGAAGAGGGGGAGCGACAATAAATAAGTGGGTTTTATTTTGGTGCAACAAATCCATGCATAGTTTTTTCATAGTATGCATTTCCCATGAACTTTTCAAAGATCCTTTGTATATAAATGCACTGGCTGATTTTTTTCATCTTAAAAATTCATGAGTTGGGCATATTTCTTCAGTTTCATAACCTGTCACATCTCTTTTTTGTGCTTGCTAACAAGAAACATTGAATGGTCTCACTACTATTTATATCAATTTTATTTAAGTAAATTCCATGTTTAGATACATATCTAAACACATATCAGCACAGTCATGGTGCTCAAATAACTTAATTGAGTTTATTTCCCTCAGAAAAGGTTAAATATGGTTAAAGTATTTGAATACTCTAATTTCACTTTATCAAATATTTAGATTAGGGATTGGTAAACTATATCCATGTGCCAAATCTGGCTTGCTGAATGTTGTTGATAATGTTCCTTGGGATCACAGCCATGTGGCTTTGTTTAAATTTTGTCTATGACTGCTATCCCACTACAACTGCTGTTTGTGTACTTGCAACAGCTACTAGATAGTCTGCAGAGACTGACGATTTACCCAGATGGCCCTCTGCAGAGAAACCTTGCCAGCATCCGATCTGGATTATTTACTCAATGTCAGTAAAGCTCTAGAAATTTTAAGTAGGATGAGTAAACTACTGAGATTTTTAATTGAACATAGACTGTTATCTCTGTCAGAAGCAGATAAGTTAAGTGGAAAAATCTGCAAATTGATTTATTTAATATAGACCATCGAAATGTTTCCAAAATGTGGACATTTCATTAGGATTCACCTGTATTGGGAACTCAAACATGACACCCATTGGTTTACTCCTTTACCTAAACTTCCTTAAACTTCATTTTAACATCACAACAATCCCATGAGGCAGGTACTAATATAACATTTATATGAGGAAACAGAAAGCTGTGTTCAAGAAGTTGGTGTTGTTGATGTAGGTAGTATTGTAGAACTGGATTTGAGCTCAGAGGATCAGAGGATCTCACACCAAAACCAACATTCTTAATCATCACATCTATTTAGTAACACTGATAAAATGTTCCTAGTGGAATTTTAACACAATTATGGAGGTATAACTTCTAAACACACTCACACACACACACACACCCCTTATACATGTTTAATGCATGTGATTTGCTGAATTTGAACACATGCCCACACTTGTGATATCACCACAATTGAGGTGATACACATAAATCCATCACCTCTGAAAATTTCCTTGTGTCCTTTTTTGTGTTTGTTGTGAGAACACTTAATATGAGATCTTTTCTCTGAACACCTGTAAATGCACAATGCCATGGTGTTAATTATAAGCACTGCAGACTTCATGCTTTTCATAAGTAGCACTTTAGGAATATAGCATTATGTTTTATAGCTGATCTCCAGACTTGTTGATGTTGCACAGCTTACATTTCATATCTCCTGAACAACTCCTTATTTCCAACCCCAGCCTGTGGTGATCACTATGCTGTTTACTGCTTAAGTAAATTTAATTATTTCTGGAAGCCTCACATAAGTGAAATCACAAAATATTTGTTTTTGTGATACTGCCTTATTTCATTTATTATCTAAAAACAAAAGATAGCAAGTTTGGTAAGTATATGAAGAAACTGGAAACCCTGTATACTATTGGTGGCAATGTAAATGGTGCAGCCACTTTAGAAAACAGTGTGGAAATTCTTCGAAAAATCAGAACTGGAGCTACTGTTTAATGTAGCTATTCCATTTCTGATTATGTATCCAAAAGAACTAAGCAGGATATTGAGATATTTGCACTTAAATGCAATGTATTCATGATAGTCAAAACTGGAAACAACAAAATATACAACTGATGAATGGATAAAGGAAATGTGGTATATAATGCTAGAAAATATTATTTAGCTTTAAAAATCAAGGGATTCCTACCATTTTAGATATGGAATTTTAATATATTAAATGCATTATTATTGTGAATTATGTAGTTCATAGTGCTCTATGAGGTTGTATTTGCATTTGTTGCCTTATAGGCTATCATTATTATCTGCATATCCAAGCCAATTTTATTTTTTGTATAGTGCATGTATGTTGATGTTTTTTTTTTTACAGGCAGAGTGGACAGTGAGAGAGACAGACAGAAAGGTCTTCCTTTTGCCGTTGGTTCACCCTCCAATGGCCGCCGGCCGGCGCACTGCGGCCGGCGCATCGCGCTGATCTGAAGGCAGGAGCCAGGTGCTTCTCGTGGTCTCCCATGCGGGTGCAAGGCCCAAGCACTTGGGCCATCCTCCACTGCACTCCTGGGCCATAGCAGAGAGCTGGCCTGGAAGGGGGGCAACCGGGACAGAATCCAGCGCCCCGACTGGGACTAGAACCCGGTGTGCGGGCGCCGCAAGGCGGAGGATTAGCCTATTGAGCCACAGCGCTGGCCTTTGATATAGGAAATTATTACAGATGTTAAACTGAGAAAGATCTTTTATTTTAACGCCTTGGAATTTGAAGTTTGCCATTTGGGGCAGTTAGTTTCAGTCCTTTTGTTACAGAGTTCATAAAAAGAAAACATTTGTGATAGAGTAACAGGGAAGTGCTTTATCTAGAGTGTGATGCTGTTGTTAACATTATTGTCATTAAAATAAAAATGGACATGACATGACACTCAGTGAACAGAGAACTGTTTCTATGATGGAAACTAAAGAGAGTTGCCTACACGATTCCCAGATAGATCAGGAAATCAAAGTTAATCACACCTGTCACACCTCAGCAACTGGCTTTGACCTTTTGTGAAGCCATTGTAGTTGCTTTGTATCCCTAATGTTATTTGAATAAAGATTCAAACTTACAAGGCCTAAAGTAAAATTTGAGAAATGTAGATGAAAATAGATATCTCCCAAACTCCAGTTTTGAAACCATGGACTGAATCTAAGAATTATATATCGGGTTTCTCTCCTTTGTCCGTTCTGATGGATTAACAGTAGCTGCCTGAAGGAGCTCATTTAAGAATGTCTGCTTCAGATATGGGCAAGGGCAGATATGGCTCTTCTATAGTGTGGTGATGTTCTGACCTTACGTAGTCTCAAAGTTCAGGCTGGCATGCTTTCTGAGCCTTGAGGGCAGAGTCCCCATTCCAACCAGAACCTGGTCCCCATCACTGCAATTGGGACTACTATTTTTGATTTTGATTTAGCATCTTATTAATCTTATGTGTATGTAGCCCTTGTCTGCTATATTTATAGTCCATGTTTGAATGTGGTTCTCTATATGTGTGTACCTCTTGCAAAAATTTGCTAGAATGAGAACAATTAACCATATAAATATCCCTGAATTATTTTAATTTGAGGATAGTTTCAATGACTTCTGTTTGAGCAGAGCATAAAAAAAAAGAGCTAGGCTAAGAAAATGAAATAAAAAGCATAATGAAATAAAATTATGTGTAAGTCTTTATGTAATCATCTTGTTGAAAATTACAGGGTTTCTCTCTCTTGTGTAAAGAAATGTGTTACCAAAAGTATATTTCTAACTTCTCCTTGGTAGTGTATTCATAGTTATACAGTGACAATGAAACCCTGAATTGGGGTAATTATATTGTAAATTTAGGCTAAAATATGCTTTCACCTTAGGTATTTGATAAGTGAGGCAAAAACAAAGGTTCATAAAATTTAAAGTCTTTATACCACTTTTTCGTGTGGTAGGTTGGTAGTGTTATAAACTAATTTAGAACGTTTTAAAATTTAAAGGGAAAGGGAGAGGGAAGGAAGGAGAGAGAGAAGAAATCTTCTATTCTTTGATTTACTTTACAAAAGCCCTCAACAGCTGGGGATGGGCAAGGCCAAAACCAGGAATTAGGAATTAAATTCAGATCTCCCATGTGTTTGGCAGGAATCCAATTAACTTGAACCATCACACTGCCTACCAGGGTCTGCTTTAGCAGGAAATTGGAATTGAGAGTGGAGCTGCCTCAGAACCCAGGCACTTAGATATAGGATGCTAATGTTCTTTTTAAACAGTGCCTTAACTGCTCAACCAAACACCTGTCCTTGAAACTGACTCTTTTTTGCAGGTTGGTATTTTACTTTCTGGAGCTAAATGGTTCTGTGATATCAAGAATGTCAGCATATTTCAATCTAATATTTTAAACTATTGAGCTTAGGTATTCTGGCGAAGTAATCTTTTAAAAAATCTTCGTACATATTTTATGTGAATAAAATGACAGAGTAATGCCTATACTGTTTCCTGCCCGTTTCCTGACTTCATCATCACAAATTCCTCATTACTGAACACAGCGTTTTTTTAAAAATAGTTATTTATTTATGTATGTATATGAAAGTCAGTGTTAGAAAGAGAGAGAGAGAGAGGAGAGATCTTTTATCTGCTAGTCTACAGTCCACTCCACAAAAGGCCTCAACAGTGGGAACTGGGTCAGGAAGAAACCCGGAGCTAGGAACTCCATCCAGGTCTCCTACATCGGTGGCAGGGATCCAAGCACATGGGCCATATTCTTCTTTCCCAGGCTCATTAGCAGGGAGCTGAATTGAAAGTGAAGCACCCCATATGGGATGCCTGTGTCATAGGCAGCTTAACCTGCTGTACCACGATGCTGGCCCCCGAACACACTTTGGTATTTATTACTGTGTAAGTAATCATGCACTGTGATAAAAGCAAACTTATAGGTCAAGGTCTTTAAACATCTGATTAATTTTATTGGTTGTTTTATTTATTTATTTATTTGACAGGCAGAGTTACAGAGAGGCAGAGGCAGAGAGAGAGAGAGAGAGAGGGAGGGAGGTCATCCATCTGCTGGTCCACTCTCCAAATGGTCACAATGGCTGCACCTGGGCTGATCCGAAGCCAGAAGCCAGAGGCTTCTGGGTCTTCCATGCATGTGTAGGGACCCAAGGACTCGGGCCATCTTCTACTACCTTTCCAAGCCATAGCAGAGAGATGGATTGGAAGTGGAGCAGCTGGGACTCTAACTGGCGCCCATGCGGGATGCTGGCACTGCAGGCAGTAGCCTTACCTGTTACATCACTGTGCAGGTCCCTATTGGTTGTCTTTTAGCCTTGCATTATTTCATCCTTGTCGCTCCCCCTCTTCGTGGAGGAACGACACAGGACCCTGCGCTGTTCTTTCGTCTGCTCGGCCCTCCCCGGGTTGGCTGCTGGTCCTTCCCGGGTTGGCTACTGTCCCTTCCACCTCCGTGGAAGGGCAGTTCCCCCTAGCCACATTCCCCACTTCCGCAGGGGAGTGGCACACCGCCGGCCGGCTCTTCTCGGGGGCTGCACAGGTGTTCCCTCAGATGTTCCCCTTAGATGTTCCTGGTGCATGCCGTCTCTCTCCTCCTTTATAGTTCTCCTCTGCCAATCCCAACTCAGCTGCCCACACGCCGAGTACGCTGCTCTCCTCCAATCAGTAGCAAGTCCTACAGTCCATTGGTTGAACTGGAGGCAGCTGTGCGGAAGCTGTTTACTTCTCTCCCAGCGCCATATTGTGGGAGAGCAGATGCATAGAATAAGTCTTAATTCCAGTAACTCAGTCTAGTCCGGATTGCTCCCCACAATCCTTTTTTTAAACTTTTATTTAATGAATATAAATTTCCAAAGTACAGCTTATGGATTGCAATGGCTTTCCCCCCATGACTTCCCTCCCACCCACAACCCTCCCCTTTCCCACTCCCTCTCCCCTTCCATTCACATCAAGATTCATTTTTCAATTCTCTTTATAGACAGAAGATCAGTGTAGTATTTTAACACATGGGTAAAACTGATTACAGCACATGATTAACTCTTACATTTCCTTACCTTTCCTTTATGTTTGCAGTCTACTCACTCCTCTCTTCCAGTTCTTTATACAGGATATGATGCATTGTATGAATTATAGTCACTCCTCTGTCCTGGGGAACACCAGAACCCATTATTTCACTCTATAGCATTTTGGTACCCAGTATTCAACCCACACCTTCCCACTCCCCCTTTGTTGCAATGGTTTCCTTCATATTAGCATGATATTTTCATCTGAGGCCTGCTACGATTCTCCTTATTCTCTGAAGACTGATTGATATAGAACATCTGCACTCTGTTCATATAAAAATCTCTCAAGTGTTCATGAATTCACTTTTCATGGCATTAAAATCACAACTAAATTTTGCCCACAAAATTTACCAAAAACTCCATGCAATGTTTGTTCTATATGTTTACTTGACTTTATAGCCATAGGCAACGTGGCTGTCTATTTTGACTTAGGTGTAATCTGGATCTTAAGAAAGATCTTTGATCTCTGTCATTTATTCTCATTTTCTGCCTGGCTGATCCTAGCCTGAATCCATTTTCACTTCTGTATTTTTTCTTCTAATGCTAAGTTCTGTTTCTGTGATTTTAAGCTTAATAATATATGCTCTCAATCCAACATTTATATCACCAGAACATTCATTTTCACTTTTCCAACTATCATTGTATCATGTATATATGCATGTCTTACAGGTTCTCAAAATCTCCTGTATGAGGAATATCTTTTAGGGACCAACTGGTTAATTGCTCACTAAGTGCATTTTCTTCTTAGAAAAAAGAGTAAACTATACTAAATATTCCTTGTGTCTATTTGCACCTCTCCATAGAATTTGAAGAGAATTGAGTAGTTTCCTATTCGAGGCAGGAGCAGCGTACCTTCTTACTGATTTTTGGTGGTACCAGTTAAATGCATCTACATGTAGAAAACGGAAAGAGCTTGATTTCCCACACACTCCTGAGTAGGAACGCAGGTCCTGGATTTATTGACTGAGAAATCATTCCTCATGTTAAGCCATTGCATGCTTGAGTCCATCTGCTTTTACAGCATATTGTAGCCTACCTTGATTAATATGTCCCCCAACCTTCTTTCAGTCCAAAATTTTCTATGCTAACCTCCTGACACATTGTTTGCCTTTTAGTTATTTAGGCTGGTAAAACTTTACTCTGCTGTGAAACCTGCTTCTCTGTGATAATTTTTTTGCTGTTTTTACTTGTCACATACTTATTTCCTTCACAACTTCTACATTTTTATTATCAATCCATCTTTGTTTAGTAATTTTGTTTCAATGAAACATTTGAGAATATAATGCCTACTCTTGAGAAACTCTTGATTCTTCAGAAACTCCCTGCATGTCTTATTTACAACAATTTAACAGTGAACATGTTTGGGTTCGTGTTTACCTATTTTTTGCCTCAAGGAAATACTTCGACACTAAGGTAAAAGAAGCTTAATTTCATCATTACTGGCTATTCACAGAGCCTGAATGGGCACTTAGGAAATATTTTTTACACTGGTGAATGTCTGAATGAATGAAAGAGGACAAACTGATCCTTGTAATCCCTTAAATTATTTGTTGCATTTAATTGAGAATTTCCCTACCCTGATCCTGACTTTGAGGAAAATGCCATTAAACTTCTTCACCTTAAATTCTCCTACTTTTCAATGGGAACCAAGGATTTGTCCCTTTGTAACAGGCTAGAGGGACAGAAATATCAATTGAGAAAAGCAATAGAATTATAGAGAGGGTCATTACATGTGTCTGTCTTCTGCTTTCTTTTATTTTTCTTTTATTATTTTTTTTTTTTGACAGGCAGAGTGGACAGTGAGAGAGAGAGACAGAGAGAAAGGTCTTCCTTTGCCGTTGGTTCACCCTCCAATGGCTGCCATGGCCAGCGCACGGCGCTGATCTGATGGCAGGAGCCAGGTGCTTCTCCTGGTCTCCCATGGGGTGCAGGGCCCAAGCACTTGGGCCATCCTCTACTACAATCCCGGGCCACAGCAGAGAGCTGGCCTGGAAGAGGGGTGACCGGGACTAGAACCCGGTGTGCCGGCGCCGCAAGGTGGAGGATTAGCCTAGTGAGCCGCGGCGCCGGCTGCTTTCTTTTATTGAAACAAAAATATCTTACATGTCACATGACTGACATGCTTTGATTAAAAAAAACTAGACTTATAAGTACCTTATTTCTATATGAAGAAAAATCTTCATGACAAGCCATTCTATGTAGTATAGAATATGCATGGAATGCATTATTTGCTTATTTTGATATACGTTATTTAATCACCAATATAATATGCATATGAGAAATCCTGCTACATCCTTTCTTGAAAAGCCATGGTGGTATGTTTAAGTATGAATTACATTTGGAAGCAATGTTTATATAAAAGAACTGTTAGTAAATGCCGCAAGTAGGTATATTGGTCCCATGTCATCTAGGCCATGGAGACAATATTGTTATTGTGCAAAAATAATTATCTCCAGTAAAATACATTAGGGATTGATCCATTTTTATTTTATTTTATTTTAAAATTTATTTTGATAGGTAGAGTTACAGACAGTGAGAGAGAGAGACAGAGAGAAAGGTCTTCCTTCCGGTGGTTCACTCCCCAAATGGCCGCTATGGCAGGCGCTGCGCTGATCCGAAGCCAGGATCCAGGTGGTTCTTCCTGGTCTCCCACTGCCTTCCCAGGCCACAGCAGAGAGCTGGACTGGAAGAGGAGCAACCGGGACTGGAACCTGGCACCCATATGGGATGCTAGTGCTGCAGGTGGAGGATTAACCAAATGAGCCATGGTGCTGGCCCCATGGGATTGATCCATTTTTAATAGTTATGTAAAAGTCTAGGATGGCACCAGGGCTCACTAGGCTAATCCTCCACCTGTGGCTCCGGCACCCTGGGTTCTGGTCCCTGTTGGGGCGCTGGATTCTGTCCTGTTTGCTCCTCTTCCAGTCCAGCTCTTTGCTGTGGCCCGGTAAGCCAATGGAGGATAGCCCAAGTGCTTAGGCCCTGCACGTGCATGGGAGACCAGGAGGAAGCACCTGGATCCTGGCTTCATATGGGCACAGTGCGCCAGCTGTGGCGGCCATTTGGGGAGTGAACCAACAGAAGGAAGACCTTTCTCTCTGTCTCTTTCTCACTGACTAACTCTGCCTGTCAAAAAAAAAAGCTGCAAAGTCTAAAAGATAGTTCTACAGCAATGTATACTACAATGTGACATTTTAAATGGCCCCAGACAGTGAAATAAGGCTGCTATTTTGGCAGGGATTGACACCTTAACTTCTAAGAGAGCACAGTCAAATGTTTGCAGGCCATGGCTCACTTTAATTCTTTAATATGTAACTTTTCACTTAGTTTAAAAATTTTTCATTGTAGCCGGCACCACAGCTCAGTAGGCTAATCCTCTGCCTGCGGCACCAGCACACCGGGTTGTAGTCCTGGCTGGGGTGCCGGATTCTGTCCCGGTCGCCCCTCTTCCAGGCCAGCTCTCTGCTGTGGCCCAGGAATGCAGTGGAGGATGGCCCAAGTGCTTGGGCCCTGCACCTGCATAGGAGACCAGGAGAAGCACCTGGCTCCTGGCTTCAGATCAGTGCGGTGCGCTAGCCGCAGAGCGCCGGCCGCAGCGGCCATTGGAGGGTGAACCAACGGCAAAAGGAAGACCTTGCTCTCTGTCTCTCTCTCTCACTGTCCACTCTGCCTGTCAAATTTTTTTTTCATTTATGTTTGTAAGGAATATTGCTGAATTAATATATCATTTTTCTGAAATCTGTTATATAATTATATAGTTATAGGTCTTATGCACACCCATACACATACATATATGTACAACATAAACTTGCTATGTGATAAAGTATATGAGTGCTATGGACACAATAGTTAAAGAGTACAAGACTGTTTTCATTTCTCTCCCAGTTCTCTAACGGTCTCACTTTTAGATATCATCATGATTAATAATTGCTATGCTTCCCTCTCATCTAGGCAAGCAATATTTATTGTATGCCTGATGTGTGCTGTGCATTGTTCATTTAGGGTCTTAGGATAGGCAGCCATACCAGTAGATAGGAACTTTATTAAAATAAAAATATTATATATTTGTAGGCAAACAATTTTAAAACTTTTTGCTCAGTGATATATTGGAGACCCTCTTCATTGCTGCTGTCTCTTAATATTCCTGGTTTCTTTAACAGGCAGCAATATTCTAAGTTTATGTCTCCCTTGTCCTTATAACAAGAAAACATGTTTTGCTGAGAGAACCTATATTTGATCATGGTCTTTTTATGTATTTCAGGAATGCTCTATTAATTTTCCCATAAATAATCTTGCAAAAAACTATGAAGATCCTTGTTAGACATCATCGAGGTAGATTAATAGCAGGGATATTTCAATTTTGGAAAGTTGGACAGAAAATAAATTTCCATACAAAAGGTAAGAGGAAACACAGAAATTTTTCCACAGATAGGAAAAGATTGCTTTTGAGAAGGAAATTTCTCTGAGAAAAAAAGATTTTAACTTAGAGTTCAAAACTCTGGGAATTGCTTTGAGTGTCTAAATGTGATGAAAGAATCAGAAATAAAAAACAAAGGATAGGGATGGCACTGTGTAACAGTGGGTTAATGCCCTGGCCTGAAGCACCCACATCCCAAATAGGCGCCCATTTGAGACCCGGCTGTTCCACTTCCAATTCAGCTCTCTGCTCTGGCCTGGGAAAGCAGTAGAAGATGGCCCAAGTCCTTGGGCCCCTGCAGCAACGTGGAAGACCTGGAGGAGGCTCCTGGCTCCTGGCTTTGGATCAGTGCAGCTACTGCTGTTGTGGCCAATTGGGGAGTGAACCATCAGATGAAAGCTGTCTTTGCATCTCCTCTCTCTGTGTAACTCTGACTTTCAAATAAATAAATAAATCTTAAAAAGAAAACCACAAAGAATAAAATACAGATGGATGAGGGCAGAATGTATTAATAACAAGTAATTATTTAATAAAGGCAACAGCTATCTATAAATCTTAATATAAATACACATTAAGGGCACCAAATGAAAGAAAAGAGTAACTCAAAAATAATAAAACATTAAACAAAGAAGAAACCTGATGAGTGAAAATTTCTTTTATAGCAATTATTTAACTATTGTTTTATCTATTTTATTACAACAAATAATAGTGCATGGAGTACGCAATTCCCTTAATTAAATTAACTCAAATGTAGGTAGTTCTCACTTTTTAATTCATTATTTTTAATATTTTTATCTTCAAAGAAATACGTTATTCATTTACTTGATATTCTATTTATTTATTTTCATTTTATTTGAGTATCAGAGAGATGGAGAGAGAATTGGAGACACAGATGGATCTTCTATCTGCTAATTCACTTCCTAAATGTCTACAACAGCCAGGGCTGGATCTGGCCTAAGCCAGCAACTAGGAATCCCATCTGGATTTCCTACAACGATGTCATGGACTTAAGTATTTCAGTCTGCTGCTTCCAGGGTGTGCATTAAAAAGAAGTTGAATTGGAAACAGAGGTGGAACTTGGTACAAGACTCTGAAAAGGAATGCAGGTATCCCTAACACAGTTTAATCTGCTGTGCCCAGTTTTATCTTTAAAATTTTGCATTGACGTGAAATACCTGTATATTTCTGTGGATAGAGTGCAATATTTCAATAGATATGCAGAACATAAACCAATTAGGCCCAAAAACCAGCCCTTCCATTCCCCTTTGCATGGATTTTAGTTAGCCTACTATTCTGTGCAACACCAGAACTGATTATCATTACTTGAGTGTTTGAATCTGTGGGGCCCAATTTTCCTACTTCTTGGTATATATATCTTCAGGAAATTAAATCAGCACATTAAACTCTCCCATGTTTATTGCAGCACCGTTCACAATAGCCCAGACATGGAATCAACATAAATGCCCTTTACTACATTGAGGGAAACTTCTGCATATAGAATATGCATTCTCACTCTGCACAATTCCAATATGTACATGTCTCATTGCTTATGGTAGTGTGCAACATGAAAACTGCCTGCACTGTTATATGTTTGCACATTCAGTATCTTTTTAATTGATCATTTTTCATTTAGTTTTTTAGCAATCACTTTTTTTTTAATCTGATAGGCTTGAACAAAGTTTGGAAAAAATAAAATAATATTTTATCATGAAAAACTATGCAGAATCACCAGAATTTTCTTGATGTGCATATTGAGTGCTTTTTTAAAAAAAGATTTTATTTATTTATTTAAGAGGTAGAATTACAGACAGTGACAGAGAGAAAGGCCTTCCTTCCATTGGTTTACTCCCCAGATGGCTGCTATAACTGGAGCTGCGCCGAGCCAAAGCCAGGAGCCAGGAGCTTCTTCCAGGTCTCCCATGTGGGTGGAGAGGCCCAAGGACTTGGGCCATCTTCTACTGCTTTCCCAGGCCACAGCAGAGAGCTGGATTGGAAGAGGAGCAGCCAGGACTAGATCTGGTGCCCATATGGGATACTGGCGCTGAAGGCAGAGGATTAACCCACTGTGTCAAAGCGCAAGCCCCTCTTAAGTGCTTTTGGATTTGAATGGCTGGGTAAAGTAGTTTGTCAGCTTACTGTGGGGAGCCATTGCACGGCGCCCTAAAGATGGCGCCGGCTCCTTTCCCCCGGAAGGACTGGCGAGAAACAAACATCTCCTAATAAGGAGATGTTTGAGCTCCCTTCCGGCTTCCGCGTTGCTGTACCAATCAATGCTTGCCACTTGGCCGCTTTTGATTGGTGCGCGGATGGCTATAAGAGGGAGGGGAGAAAAAAGGGCGCGGTATTAGAAGTTTGAAAGAGGTTCCTGAATAAACTGCTGGAAGAAGAGTTCGGGTCGTGTCTTCCTTGCTGGTCGAGGGACGCGACAGCTTACCTTACTAGAAATAATTTCTTCAAAACAAATACATTTCATTTGTTGTTATCATAGAACTTGAGACAATAACTGCTTTAGGTAGTCACAAAATGGAGAATCTTTCTCCAAACTGATTCTATTCTCTGGTATTCATCTCTATTACTGGGTAGTAGTGGACATGACTGAGCATGGTTCTGGCTTGAGAAGAAAAAGAGTGTAAGTGATGGAAAGAAAGTAGACTGGTGATCATGTTTCTTTAGGATGTGTTAGTTTTGTTGGTTCTCTATGCAAGACTAGTTTTAACATATTTTTCTCTTAAATAAGCTAAGGTGAGGACGTAAATAATATATCAGAAATCATGAAATTGAAACAAGAGAACAATTTAGACAATCAGTGATTCCATAAGCTGCTTCTTTTAGAGGATCTAAAAAATGAATGAAATTCTAGACAGCCAACAGAGAAGATAACAGTGACCAGTATCAGGAATGAAAGAGAGGTCTTGAATATTGACCACATGGGTTTTGTAAGGGTACTAAAGGATTTCTTCAACTGAATACACTACTTAAATAAAGTTGTTCAAGTTCTTAAAAGATACCCATTACAGAACTCATTTAATTAAGCAGATAATATGAAAAACTTTATTATGTAAATTGAAGTAATTTAATTTTCCATAAGGTTAGGAACAATGCTGTAGTGTCTTCTTTTACCACTCCCATTCAGTATTTTGCAGGAATTCCTATCTAGTGCAATAAAGCATCAAATTATATATACATTGGGTATCAAGAAATACTTTCAGTGTCAAGAAATAAACCAACACAGTCTTTGATAAAAAAGATAAAAGGAAAATCACTGGAGCAAAGCTATTCTTTAAAATAAAACAATGCTAGAATAATTGAAAGCCTTCTGGTGCAGATATTATGACTCTCTAAAGACTGACTCAAAATGGATCATCAGCTTTTAATATAAAGTTTAAAACTACAAAACTCCTAGGAGAAAACATAAGTAAAAATATACACTAGTTTGGTTCAAAGGAACCAAAATAAAAGATGTTTTCTAGTTTCATCCATTTTGCTGCAAACAACCAGATTTCATTTTTTTAAAGATTTATTTTGATTTATTTGAAAGAAAGTTACAGAGAGAGGTAGAGTCACAGAGAGAGACAGAGTTCTTCCATCCACTGGTTCACTCCCCAAATGATCACAACGATCAGAGCTGACCTGATTTCGGTCTTCCAAATGGGTGCAGGGGCCCAAGCACTTAGGCCATCTTCTGCTTTCCCAGGCCGTAGCAGAGAGCTGAAACGGAAGAGGAGCAGCTGGAACTCAAACTAGTGCCCATATGGGATACTGGCACTGCAGGCTGGGACTTTTAACCTACTGCACCACAGCACTGGCCTGGAATTTCATTTTTTTTAACCACTGTGTAGTATTCTATGGTGTATATATCCCATAATTTTTTATCCAGTCTTCAGTAGATGGACATTTGGATCAATTGCATGTCTTAGCTTTATGAATTGAGCTGCAATAAACATGGGGGTGCAGGTAACTCTTTAATATGCTGATTTCATTTCCTTTGCATAAATTCCCAGGAGTGGGATGGCTGGGTCATATGGTACGTCTATATTCAGATTTCTGAGGTATCTCCATACTGCCTTCCATAGTGGCTGCATCAGTTTATATTCCCACCAACGGTTGATTAGGGTGCCTTTATACCACATCCTTGCCAACATTTGTTGTTTGTTGATTTTTGTATGAGAGCCATTCTAAGGGGGTGAGGCGAAACCTCATTGTGGTTTTTATTTGCATTTCCCTGATGGTTAATGGTCCTGAGCATTTTTTCATGTGTCTGTTGGCCATTTAGATTTCCTCTTTTGAAAATTCCTGTTTAATCCCATCAAGGTGGCATGTACCAATGCCATCTCACTAGTCCCAGTGATCAATTTCTGTTCACAATTGATCATAATGATAGGACTAAGAACCAAAGGGAGCACATAAAAAAATAGTGTCTGTAAATACTAGCTGATAGAATAAAAAAGGGAGAGAATGATCCAACATGGGAAGTGAGATACACAGCAGACCCATAGAATGGCAGATGTCCTAAACAGCACTCTGGCCTCAGAATCAGCCCTTAAGGCATGCTGATCTGGCTGAAAAGCCCATGAGAGTATTTCAGGCATGGAAAGCCAAGACACTCTGGGAAAAAAAAAAAAAACAAACCTAAATGAAAGATCTCCGCGAGTGAGGTCCCAGTGGAAAGAATGGGTCATCAAAGAAGGAGGTACCTTTCTCTGAAGGAAGGAGAGAACTTCCACTTTGACCATGGCCTTGTCTAAATATGATCAGAGTCAGTGAACTCAGGGGGCTTCCATAGCCTTGGAAGCTCATGACAAGAGCCTAGGGTGTTTACTGAGGCCATAAACAAGAGTGTCAATTTGTTAAGTCAACAACAGGAGTCACTGTGCACTTACTCCTCATGTAGGATCTTTGTCCTTAGTGTGCTGTACATTGAGATTTAATGCTAGAACTAGTACTCAAACAGTATTTTTCACTTTATGTTTCTGTGTGGGAGCAAACTGTTGAAATCTTTACTTAATGTATGCTAAACTGATATTCTGTATATAAAGAGAAACGAAAATGAATCTTGATGTGAATGGAAGGGGAGAGGGAGTGGGAAAGGGGAGGGTTGCGGGTGGGAGGGACGTTATGGGGGGGAAGCCATTGTAATCCATAAGCTGTACTTTGGAAATTTATATTCATTAAATAAAAGTTTGAAAGCAAAAACAAACAAACAAACAAACAAGAAAATTCCTGTTTAAGTCCTTTGCCCATTTCTTAACTGGGTTGTTTGTTTTGTTGTTGTTGTTGAATTTCTTGATGTCTTTATATATTCTGGTTATTAAATCTTTATCAGTTGCATAGCTTTCAAATATTTTCTCCCATTCTGTCAGTTGCCTCTTCACTTTGCGGATTGCTTCTTTTGCACAGCAGAAGCCTCTCAATTGGATGTAATCCCATTTGTCAATTTTGGTTTTGAATGCCTGCGCCTCCCTGACCTGTGAAAACTAATAGAACACCTAAAAGACAAATTATAGAAGTCATATTGACACTTTGAAAATTAATGA
This sequence comes from Oryctolagus cuniculus, assembly GCF_964237555.1. Lineage (NCBI taxonomy): Eukaryota > Metazoa > Chordata > Mammalia > Lagomorpha > Leporidae > Oryctolagus > Oryctolagus cuniculus. Next base: position 42,307,063 of record NC_091445.1, on the reverse strand, counting down.
CTTTGGACAGTCCTTGTCTCGACTGTTGAGGAACAGTTTTTTTTTTCCATACTATTTTTGAGCTCTTTACTTAACATAGAATTAATCATATGTGTATGAAGTTAATTGAAAATAAATCTTGGTAAAAAATAGGAATGGGAATAGGAGAGGGAGGAGGAATGTGGGAGAGAGTGGGTAGGAAGATGTGTTTGGTGGGAAGAATCACCATGTTCCTAAAGTTGTGATTTTAAATGTATTCCTTAAATAAAAGGTTTCAGGGAAAACAAAGAAGGATCTCCCAATGGTCAAAGAACTATTTGTGAAATAAAATTTAAAAATTAAATGTTTGATTAAAACAAAGATATAACCTTTATATCCATGAGTTCACACCAATATAAATAAATAAATAGGAGGAAAGACAGTGTCCTTTATTCAGGGCTATTGCGCTAATTTTTTGGTGTGTTCTTACCCTTCCATAAGATTAAGTTTAACCACTATTGCCCTTGTGTGTATGCTACATGTAGGGATTTATTCCAAAGAGTAGTGTATGGGAAAGGGGAGTCACAAGTAAATTTAGGTAACTTTACTATGAGGAAACTGCTGACAACCACTATTTTGGTTAAGTGATAAAAATTCATCTCGTCAGTGGTGTCATGTCCTGATGAGAATGACAGTTCACTTCTGTGATCTTACTCCTCAAACCCAAAAAGCCCAGCCTACCCATCTGAAAAGCGTCACATACCAAAAATGTAATGTACAGGAGTAATATTGACATTTTGAGCTTCAATGATTATTTATAGCCATGAATGGTGTTTTTTCTTATTCTTACTGTTTGTTGAACTGCTTGCTTAGTGTAGGGTTAATCTTATGAGTAGAGAGTAAACTGAAAGTAGATCATTATAAAAATTAAGAGAGGGATTATGAGAGGAGGGAGGGGAAAGGGTAGGAGCTTGGCAGGAGGGGGAGTGGGGTGAGAAGTATCACTGTGTCCCTAAATCATTATACATGAGGTACGTGAAATTTGTATGCCCTCAATAAAATTAAAAAAAAAAATAGTATGATTGAAAAAGTGTCAGATAAGACCCCAATGTGAGGGAAATTCTACAACATATGCATTGAGAACTCATCAAACTTCCCAAGGAAATTAATAACCATGAAAGTTTAAGAAATTGTTGGAGACTTGAGAAGTGTAAAAGGTAGGTTAACTAGTTGCAGTAATATTTCTGGAAGCAATAAAAAGACAGAAAACATAGTGGGCTAAAACTAGTGACATGCAAACACAAGGTGTGATTTAGTTAGTAATAATGTACTGATTAATTGTGGTTTTACAGTTCTGACAAATGTACCATTGAATTGTAGTGTAAACTTTAGTGGAAGCTGAGTTATAACTGAGAGAACTCCTATTAGTACCTTTGCCAATGTTCTGTCAACTTAAAGCTCTTCTACAATAAAATACTTCTTTTAAAAAAACATTTCTCTCAACACTACAGCCTGTGTGTTCCAGAAATAGAGTGCCTCACCAAGAGACAGAGTAATGGGGTCTCATAATATGGCATTCAATATTTTCTCAATCTTTTAGAGAATGTTTAGGTTTCTATGGAATTATATTGATTATGACTTAGTTTTTGAATACACTCACAAATAAAGAAGCAATGAATCATGATAGTTTTAAAGAGTCTAAAGTAAAAAGCAGACTTCTCAGCATGAAAGATTCCATGGAACAAAACTGACATGGTGAAAAATTATGAGATTGGTCCAAAAGCAATTCTGTACCTGTAGTTCAAACACAGATCGAGAGGTTTGGAGAATCACCTTAAATAAGAAGATGTTGAAAATAGTTGCTACAGAAAGCATAAATATTCGTATTATTTTTAATTTTTTTGACAGGCAGAGTGGACAGTGAGAGAGAGAGACAGAGAGGAAGGTGTTCCTTTGCCGTTGGTTCACCCTCCAATGGCCGCCATGGCCGGCGCGCTGCGGCCGGCGCACTGTGCTGATCCGATGGCAGGAGCCAGGTACTTATCCTGGTCTCCCATGGGGTGCAGGGCCCAAGGACTTGGGCCATCCTCCACTGCACTCCCTGGCCATAGCAGAGAGCTGGCCTGGAAGAGGGGCAACCGGGACAGAATCCGGCGCCCCAACCAGGACTAGAACCCTGTGTGCCGGCGCTGCAAGGCAGAGGATTAGCCTAGTGAGCCACAGCGCCGGCCAATATTCATATTTTTTAATTCCTAAGGTCTTCCTATTATATGTCAAATAAATTTTAGGTGCCATTTTCACAAAGAGTAACAAAATGATCCCAAACCTTTTGAGACAGCATTTAAGAGTGGGTACATATAAATGTGAATGCTGTATTATAAATACTTGACAACTTATGTAATAAATATATGGAACTTTTGCAATAGAAAAATAAAGGAAGTAGTGGGGGTGCTTTCTGTGGCAACTGAGAAAAATCTTATAAGGCAGGATTTCTAATGCCATCCTATCTTCTCTATCAAGTATTTCTATTTTTAATATTCTGGCTGATGATATGGGAAGAACACAAAAAGCACTTGCACTTCTGTTTACTCAAGTATAGTGTTGTCTTCAGAATAAGCAATTGTATGATTATTTACATTGTGAGTGGATATAACTACTTTTCTCATGGAACAATTTTCTTGCAAAAATTACAAAGAAACTATTCTCATTCAGACTTGATTCTCTGACATTTTCTCATAAATTAACAACGTGAGATTGTCACGTCATGAAAAATGGCTGACAGTCTTTAAGGGTGATAATATAATTTGAACCTTTGATGGAATTAAGGTTAGAATTTGAAAAATGGGTATCCGCCACCATTCAGTTTCCAAGAGCTTAAGAATTTTCCTGATGAGATTGCAAATGGTATTGCCAAACGCATTTTTTGATATTGTGTAATGAATGTGTTAATATTCAGAAGAGCTATACAACTTAGTAGAATAATCATTTCTAACTCACAAATTCATGCTGTTATTAAAATTATGCAATAGGTAGAAGATCAAAGTGCCCAAAATACCAAAACCAGATAAGAATCTGGAAACCAAAAAGCCCAAAACCACTGATAGCTTATAATGGAGCTGAATACAAAAAGTTATGTGATATGATTTCAGATGTCATATTGGAACTAGTCCTTCCTTTACTGTGGTTATGAAATGAGTATCTACAATTATCTGAAAAGGCAATTAACCCTATTTTTCCTTTACCATATAGATATCTATCTGTGTTCACCCAAAGCACATGTCAGAATAGGTGGGTTGATAGGCATTAAAGAAATTGCCAAACACATAGTTACTTATGCTCCACCATATTCTTTGATTTGTAATATGTGATTTTTGTTTATCAGCTATATTAGTTTTAAAGTAAAAGTATTCATTAGGGAGAGAGAGAGATCTTTCATCTACTGGATCACTCCCCAAATGCTTACAATAGCTGGGGATGGGCCAGGTCAAGGCCAAGAAACTGAAAGGCAATCTGTGTCGCCCATGTGGTTAGGAAGGACTTGACTACTTGAGCTATTGTTGATTGCTTTTCAGAGTTATGTGTTAGCAGGAAGCTGGATTGGAAGCAGAGCCGAGACTCAAACCTAGGCACTTCAACATGGGATGTAAATATCCCAAGCAGCAACTTTACCACTGCAGCAAGCATCCTTCCTCAAATGGGTTTCAAAATATAATAACATTATTTTAAAAAATTAACTGATCCTTGAATCAGTAAAAATATTTAAAGATTATGAGCTGAAATACTAATACAGCAGCTGTTGCTCCATAAGACACATATCAACCAAATTTATTTGTGATCCTTGATAATTTTTAGCCTGTGTGGGATCCCTGATACTTCATAGTCAACAACCCACTGCTTTTGAAAACATTAGGGCCGGCACCGCGGCTCACTAGGCTAATCCTCCGCCTGAGGTGCCGGCACACCGGGTTCTAGTCCCAGTCGGGGCGCCGGATTCAGTCCCGGTTGCCCCTCTTCCAGGCCAGCTCTCTGCTGTGGCCAGGGAGTGCAGTAGAGGATGGCCCAAGTACTTGGGCCCTTCACCCCATGGGAGACCAGGATAAGTACCTGGCTCCTGCCATCGGATCAGTGTGGTGCGCCGGCTGCAGTGCACTGGCCGCGGCAGCCATTGGAGGGTGAACCAACGGCAAAAGGAAGACCTTTCTCTCTCTCTCACTGTCCACTCTGCCTGTCAAAAAAAAAAAAAAAAAAAAAAAAAAGAAAACATTAAATGTCCCGACCTCTTCCCGTTAACCATGCATGCTCAGTAAAACTGAAAACCATTTAATTACATTACAGACAATTCTTGGACACTAGCACAATCTGAGATTATAACTTTTTTCCTGATGTCCCAGAGATAGCCATATTTTGAACTTAAGTTACTACAATTTTGCTGAGTCTTAAACTATAAACCATGTTAAATAATGTGACTCTGTCTCAAAGTTTCAAGGATCAGCTCCATTGAATTGTTATATGTAAGGAAAGCATGATGTACCCAACTCAGTAAACACAAACAAATGGTTGTTAGTTTAGGATAATAGTTCAACATATGCCTGACTTTTAATGGAAATTTGTTTACAGGCTGAGTTTAGTTGTGAAATGATAGCAATGCAGAAAAAGAAGTAAACTGTTAGGTGTGTAAAATAGTGTATTACCTCTGAGCTTTATTTGAAATTTACACAAGAGAGTAACATTTTATAAAAATAAGCGTAATTAATCAAGCTGGACATTACATTGGTAAACTCAGAAGCAAACAAAAATCATGAGAGGATAAATATGTAAATTCATCCATTGGTTCAGCACAAAAATCACATAAATTATTAGGGGCTGCTATGACAGTATGCAGAGTAATTCTTTCAATTCAAAAATATTTTGGTTAGTGAAATGAACAAATAAATCATTCTATGTTATATAATTTACAATAATTTTCTTCTGCCCTCAAGGAAACATAACAAAAATATATATCACAACTATGACAATAAACTGCCCTGGTAAGGGATCATTTTTCAGAGACTAAAAATGTAATTGATTTTAAAAATCCAGCTCACACTCTGGTAGGAAAATAGGAGAGAGTCATGACAGATGGCTGTGGTTTTGCCTCCCATTAGCCTGTATTTGAAACAACTGAAATAAAGGTGATCATTTCTTTCCTTAATACTATTTTTTATATGTTCACTCTATCTCTTGCTACACAGCACACAATGATTTGGATGTTCAAGTAGTGGATTTGAATCCAGGTTTCAATGTGAACAGGTAATACATTTTACGTTTTTCACACATTAAAAATAAATGGTTTCCAAAAATGTGACCATCTTGTTGCAAGAGACAGGATTTTCATTTTTTAAAAAATAACTGACTAGTACTCCATAGTATATATATACCATAATTCATTTATCCAGTCAAAAGTTGATGGACAGATGGGTTGGTTCCATATCTTAGCTATTGTGAATTGTGCTCCAATGAACATGGGGGTACAGATAACTCTTTCATATGCTGATTTCTTTTGGTTTGGATAAATTCCCAGGAGTGGGATAGCTAGAACATATGGTAGATCTATATTCAGATTTCTGAGGTATCTCTATAGTTCTTCCATAGTGGCTGCATCATTTCCATCAACAGTGGATTAGGGTACCTTTCCCCCCACATTCTTGCCAGCATTTATTGTTTGTTGAATTCATTATAAGCCATTCTAAATGGAGTGAAAAACCTCATTGTGGTTTTGATTTGCATTTCCCTGATAGTTAGTGATCCTGAGCAATTTTGCAAGTTTCTGTTGGCCATTTGAATTTCCTCCTTTGAAAAATACCAGTTTAAGTCCTTTGCCCATTTCTTAACTGGATTGTTTGTTGCATTTCTTGAGCTCTTCATATATTCTGGATGTTAACCCTTTATCTGTTGTGCAGTTTGCTAGTATTTTCTCCCATTCTATCTGTTGCTACTTCATTTTACTCTTTCTTTTGCTGTGCAGAAGCTTCTGAGTTTGATGTAATCCCATTCGTCAATTTTGGCTTTGATTGCTTGTGTGTCTGGGGTATTTTCCAAGAAGTCTTTGCCTATGCCAATGTCTTGTGGAGTTTCCCCCATGTTCTCTAATAATTTGGTGGTATCAGGTCATAGATTTAGGTCCTTGATCCATTTGGATTGGATTTTTCTAGAGAGTATAACATAAGGGTCTAATGTCATGCTTCTGCATGTGGAGATACAGTTTTTCCAGCATCATTTTTTTTTTTTTGACAGGCAGAGTGGACAGTGAGAGAGAGAGAGACAGAGAGAAAGGTCTTCCTTTTTGCCATTGGTTCACCCTCCAATGGCCGCCGCGGCCGGTGTGCTACGGCCGGCTCATCGCGCTTATCCAAAGCCAGGAGCCAGGTGCTTATCCTGATCTCCCATGCGGGTGCAGGGCCCAAGCACTTGGGCCATCCTCCACTGCATTCCTGGGCCATAGCAGAGAGCTGGCCTGGAAGAGGGGCAACTGGGACAGAATCCAGTGCCCCGACCAGGACTAGAACCCAGTGTGCTGGCGCTGCAAGGCGGAGGATTAGCCTAGTGAGCCGCGGTGCCAGCCAGCATCATTTGTTAAAGAGAATGCCCCTGCTCCACAGATGAATTTTGGCTCCTTTGTCAAAGATAAACTGGCTGTAGATGCATGGATTGATTTCTGGAGTTTCTATTCTGTTCTATTGCTCTTTAAGTCTATTTTTTTTTTTTTGCTAGTACCAGGCTGTTTTTATTGATGTTGATCCTATTGACCATTATCAAGAATTAAAAAAAAAAAAACAACAAGAATTAGACATGTATCATCAATTCAGGTAATGTTTAGGGCCCTTAATACCAGGTAAGAGTGACCCACCTGGAACCACTGTTGAGGACAAAAGCTGGGATGCCTCTGAAAGTGTTTTCTAGTAGAGAGTAAATTTCCAGGGAGGAACACTAGCATGGCACTCGAGCCTCTGTCTTATTTCCCCAATCACTGCTCCCTGGTAAACAAGGATGGTCATAATTATGATGAGCATTGAAGAAACTGTGCATTGGCAGCTTGATCCTGTCCTCAGGGAGGGTGTGTCAACTTCTATCTCTTTTACCTTTAAATATTCAGCAGCAGCCCTCTAAGGCCAAGGGAAGCTTGGGTCCCTCTACCCATCTCAGATCCTTTCAAGGTCTGTGTTATTACTGAAATGGGAGATGTTACAATCTGTCAACTCCCCACTTTTTTTTTTTTTCAAGGCATTATAAAATGCTTCAGATCTCAGGTGGAAATCAGTATTATTTGGGTTTACTCATGCCCCTGAAGAGAATTTAAGCAAAAATATGACTATATGAAGAGACAAAGACTAGTGAATTTAATTCAGAGAGAACAATATATGGGCCTGAAAAGCATTCCTTTATGGAGTGGGCATAACCTTTACAGTTGAGATACCCATCCACGTAAGAGTATCTGTGTTTGATTTCCAGGCCCAGCTTTTGATTTTCTCTTACTGCTGATGCAGACTCTGGAAGCTGAGGGTGGGGAGAAGTAGCAGGGGCTGCAGACTCAAGTAATTGGATTCCTGCCACCCACCTGGGAAATTTGGATTGTGTTCCTAGATTCTGGCTTTAGCCATGGTCTTGCCCCAGCCTCTGTGGGCATTTTGGGAGTTAACCAGTACAGACTAAGCTCTGTTTTCAAGTCTGTATTTTTCTCTTCTTGTGTCTCTCTGCTTCTATAGAAAATAAATAAGAATTGAAAAAAAAAAAAAAACAAAAACCCTTGGCATCTCCAAGGTATTACTCCAGGGTATTGAAGAAATTAGAAGACTGATATTGGGACAAACAGGATAAGATGTTTTAAGGTTATCAGAAGAGCTTTAGGAAGAGAGAAAAAGAACATATGAGGTTTGTGACAAAGCTAAAATAATAGTGAGTTTCTAAATTTTCTTTCGTCTATTGCTGCAGCACCCCGATAGCTGATTCTGGAATTCAAATTCCACTGTATTTGATGTTAATGAATGTGCAATTCTACTCATATGTTTGTCACAAGAAAAAAATTAAGAGTAAGTAGGTTACTTTTCCTTTAGTTTAATGCTTACAGTTTTAGGATTCTGTATATTCATTCTTGCACTCCCTAATATAGCTTTGAGTAATTACTGTCTTGAAATGTATTCATTTTTTTTTTTAAATTATGAACTGCATTTAAAAATATAGGAAACGTGTCTGGTGCTGTGATGCAGTGGGTTAAATCCCCAGCCTGCAGCATTGGCATCCCATGTGGGCACCGGTTTGAGTCCTGGCTGCTCCACTTCCAATCCAGCTCTCTGCTATGGCCTGGGAAAGCAGTGGAAGATGGCCCAAGTCCTTGGGCCCCTGCATGGGAGACTTGGAAGAAGCTCCTAGCTCCTGGCTTCGGATCAGCTCAGCTCTGGCCATTGCCGTCATTTGGGGAGTGAACCATTGGATGGAAGACCTCTCTCTGGCTCTACCTCTCTCTGTAACTCTGTCTTTCAAATTAATAAAAAAAAAACTAAGAAAAATAAAAGATAGGAAACTAAAGTGTAGGAAAAAACTAATACATGTAAGTTGCATGCATATTAAGTAATAGGGCAGATAATTAAACTCAGGAAGTTTGAATTTTGAGACCCCTACCTTCATTGCATTGGTATATTATGCTTATTTTCTCATTATACTACACGACTATTTTTTATCTATCTAGCTATTTATCCATCTATATCTATCTTTATCACACTTTGTATTTTGTAGAAAGTTAAAAACAAGACAATGCATTGCCACAATACAAAGATTCTTTTAAGTAATGTGTATTTGCAATCAAGAAAAAGAAAAATTTTTCAACAATGGTTTATGCAAATGGAACATATAAATCCATCCTATGAAAATTTTTAGCTTTGACTCCACGGCTCAATGATGCTATAGCCCACATCTCTGCTCCGACTATTATCTCCATGTTCAAGGAAGAGTCAGAAGGAAGCACCTAGCCTGCCGCCTCTTCCCTTCCTAGCAAAAGTACTCTTTCACTACGTTTCATGAGTATAAAGTAGATTGCATGCTCCTTTAGCTGTAGGAGTGCAGTCAGCCATGTGTATTTACAGGTTTTGCATTTGTGGGTTCAACAGAAATGGGTATAAAATATTCTTAAGAGTATTCCAGAAAGTTCCAATGAGCAAAACTTGGAATTTACCATGTGCTGAGCACTACAGTGAATGTGCATAAATGAAGTAGTACATATGTAGGCACACCTGCTCTAGCTTCCTGTAACTTCACAGGTTCTCAGTCTCTCACCAGTACTCCTAGATTGAGCATTACTAGTGTCAGTTCTCATTCATGTATCTATATGGCTCTTGTATAGACGTTTGCTTCTTGCCATTATATACCTAAACAATGCATCATCTATTTTAGAGATGATTTAAATTATGAATGAGAATTTGAATAGATAATATGCAAGGACTGCACAATTTTATGTAAAGGATTTTGGTATCTGTGAGTATTCCTGGAACCAACTCTCATCCTCTCTCCCACAACCCAGATACTGAGTGTTCAGTGCACTTTTTTTTCAGCTTTAGTACTCTGAGCTACATAGTAACAAATACATCAATTAAGGCATTTGGAACAAGAGTGCCTGGAAACCAAAACTTCACATTTTTGTTTTCTGTCTAACTTATGTAATGATTTAACAGACATGCAGACCTATGAATTTAGTTATATAATAAATTTTAATCTTCTTATATTTTTCAATAATGAAAATATGTTAATAACTTTTATCATATTCTGATACTGATTATATTGCTTTTGTACCCATATTTTTTTGATAACTTTGATATACATATTGTGTTCCATTTTAATTCCATTTATTTTCTGTTCTTTGTTGTGCTGGACTGACTGAAAATTCTTAACTTGAAATTTTAAATCTTCATATCCTTCAAATGGAATTATATATAACAGGTATGGAATCATTAAGAGATATCTCAGTGAAGACTACTTTCAAATTTCCAGAAGACAATAAGGCAATGAGTAATTAGGATCTCAGTAGTATGTTAATGATTTCATGGAGATGTTGGCCAATGGTCACGTAATAAATTCTTTCCTAGCATTTGGTTACCTCTGGGCTCAAGTGTTTTCTAGGCAACTTTAAGAAAGACCAGTGGCATGAATGGAGATTGGGAAAACAGAATAGAGCTGAGAATTCCAAGAGATAGCAGACTTTGCAGGACACTGAGCTTCATCATTCTATGGTCCAGCTCTACCCACTGATGGCCCATCCTTGCATCTACTGTGTGTTCCATGAAAGACACATACTTTTAAAGTAAGACCTATATCCCTAGTAAATTCTCATCTCCAATATAGGAAATTCTGGAAATTGAGCTTAAATAAGAAGGAATTGACACTTCACAGATTTTTAGAAAGTAGTATCTATTCCCCACCCTCCATGTACTCACCTTTCAACCACTGATCATCATAGATCAATGCTAACTTTCTTTCATTAAAGTAGGCAGGACTTAAGAGCATTAAGGTTTTTTTTTAATTTAAAAAAATTTTTTTTTGACAGGCAGAGTGGACAGTGAGAGAGAGAGACAGAGAGAAAGGTCTTCCTTTTGCCGTTGGTTCACCCTCCAATGGTCACCGCGGCCGGTGCACGGCGCTGATCTGATGGCAGGAGCCAGGTACTTATCCTGGTCTCCCATGGGGTGCAGGGCCCAAGCACTTGGGCCATCCTCCACTGCACTCCCGGGCCACAGCAGAGAGCTGGCCTGGAAGAGGGGCAACCGGGACAGAATCCGGCGCCCCGACCTGGACTGGAACCTGGTATGCCAGCGCCGCAGGCAGAGGATTAGCCTATTGAGCCAAGGCGCCAGTGAAGGAGCATTAAGTTTTGTAATTTTTCTGTAAATGTAATGGAATAAATGAAAAATGTAATTTAAAATGACATGTGTACAGAATTGCTATTTTGTTATTATTCCTAACATGGTTCTTATATTAAAAATTTAAAGTCATAATTATTATAAAATTTGTGTTGAAGTCAAAATATAACTGAGGTCAGGATTTAAGATTTGCTGATTATACTTAGAACATTCAAGCAAAGGCAATTGCAATTCAAATTTTGGATTTGTTAGAAAAGCCATGCTAATTAGTAGAATTATTGAATAGCCATGTTATGAAAGTGTTAATTAAGATACATAATATAAGAGAAGGATAATCATCCATTATTACAGAAATATCAAACATGGGTTGAGTGATTTTAAATGTACCTGCTTTTGTTCCTTAGCATTTAACCTTGAATAAATACTTTTAAAAATGCACTTAAATTTTTTCTCAGGAACTGTGGTAATCTCAGTAAGGATGACAATTAAAACCTTGTTATATTTTACAGCAAAGCTGGCTGCTCACAGATTTCTTCTCAAGGTCAAGGTAAAATGGAATCTCTGGATCTTTCAATACATTAGAGGAGAAAATATGACTAGGGATCTTTGGACATGGGCAAATTGATAGAAGATCAAGAGCATTAGAAGCAGACTTAATTCAATTAGTGGTTATTTGTTACTCTTAAAATTCTTTTAATTAACATGTTCCATATTTTTGATAAAGAAAAGAAAAATATGTGGGTTGATTTTTAAATCATAAATACATCATAGATACACATGAAAACTCCATTTGTCTTAAGAATTAAAATATTTTCCATGTTTGAATTAGGTCTTGATTATTCAGGCCAGATAAGATTAAATAAAATGGGTAAAGAAATTCAATAAAATCCAGAAAAATAATTAATAAGAAAAACCTCTGAATAAAAAAGGAACTCTTGCTTATATTTGCTATTTAAATAGCTTAGTGTAATAAGAGTGGAAATAAGAGAGGGAGGAACTGTACAGTTTGACACACATTTCCACAGATTTACCCCTAAGGATAAAGCTAAAACTTGCCATGGAACTCCAAATCCCATTAAGCTGGTTGGTACTAATGCCATCTTATGTGTTAAAGTGATCATATTAAGTGTTTAATTGATCATACAGATAGGATTAAATGTCAAATGGATTATATAAACAAGACCAAGTGTCTGGTAATAACAATAGATAGAGTTAAAAAGGAGAGAAAGTTCCAACATGGGAAGCAATCCACATAGCAGACTTATAGAATGACAGATGCTTTAACAGCACTCTGACCTCAGAATCAGCCCTTAAGGCATCCTGGTCTGGCTGAAAAGCCCCGGGGAGCATTTCAGGTATGTAAAGCCAAGACACTGCGGCAAAAAATGTTCTACAGGAAGGATCTCTGTGAGTGAGACTCCAGTGGAAAGAAGAGGCCATCAAAAAAGAAGTACTCTTCTCTGAAGGGAGGAGAGAACTTCTACTTTGCTTATGGCCTTGTCTAAATACTGACAGAGTTTGTGGACTCAGAAGGCTTCCATAGCCTTGGAAGCTCATGAAAAGAGCCTTAGGTGATCACTGACATAAAAAATAAGATTGTTAATTGTTAAATCAACAATAGGAGTTACTGTGCACTTACTCCCCATGTAGGACCTCTGTCCTTAATGAGTTGTTCTATGAGAATTAACTGTAAAACTTGTTCTCAAATAGTACTTTAAACTGTGTTTGTGTGGGGGGTGAAAATTGTTGAAATCTTTACTTAGTATAGAGTTGGTCTTATGTATAAGAAGTTAATTAAAAATGAATCTTAATGAAGAATGGCATGAGAGAAAGAGTAGGTGGTGGGATCGGAGTGGGGATGGGAGGGCCAATATGGAGGAAGAACCACTATATTCCTAAAACTGAATCTATGAAATTTGTATTCATTAAATAAAAGCTTTGTAAAAAGAAAAAAAAAACAGCAGAAAGAACTTTGATTATTTTCACCACAGGGGAACGATAAATTAAATAGTTAATATATTATTTTAGGTATGTCATTAATATGCATATTTTCCACAGATATATTCAACTTATCTTTGGTAATTTACACTTCATTATTTAAGATGTGCATTATTTTTTTTACATTTTTTTAACTTTTATTTAATGAATATAAATTTCCAAAGTACAGAATATTGATTACAATGGCTTCCCCCCCATAACGTCCCTCCAACCCACAACCCTCCCCTTATCCACTCCCTCTCCCCTTCCATTCACATCAAGATTCATTTTCGATTCTCTTTATATACAGAAGATCAGTTTAGCATACATTAAGTAAAGATTTCAACAGTTTGCTCCTACACAGTAACATAAAGTGAAAAATAAAGATGTGCATTATTTTAACTCTGCAACATTGAAAAATATCTGTGGGGGATAGAATGTAACAATTAGCTGATATGTAAAGCAAATATAATATAATTCACTTTTTATCAGTCCCTGTGTATGAATGCCACAGATGTTGACTTGCGGAAGATTTTTTTTTTTTGTTTTCAGGTCATGTATTGCCATATTGAAGGTATAGTATAGTGTTCACTTTCTATTCAACTTTTGGTTGAGCTTTATTTATTTTCCCCCTGTTGTTAGACAAATCTGTATTCCTCAGATGTAGAGTATTGATTTTCTGATTCACCGATTGTCAGTGACCTATATTTCAAATGGTTGGTATCTTAACCCATCTGAGAACCATACAAATTTATCAGTAGAGACAAACAAGTACATGCAGAGATATTAAATACACTGTTTGACTTTACTTAGGAAGCATTATTTTCCCATTACCTCCTATTGGATTCTTTTCTAGGCATATTTACTTGAATTTCTAATATTGCTACAGCTTTCACGAGCTGCTCACCCATGTATCTGTGTGTTTATTATCATTGGCTATTGCACCTCACATCTTACTGTGAGCTTCTATCTGGGCCATTCTCTAATGGGTTCTGATTGATAATAGCTGTGAAGTATGTCACAAATGACTGCAAATTTGAAATAAATCCTCCCAATCCTCATATTTTATTTGTGCCTTTTCTATTCAACTTATATCAATGTATCTTTAATATAATAATTTGTTTTATATTTTTCTAATCTATCACAATTAATAGAAAAAATCAAGAGCATGCATTCATTTCTGTGCCATCTAAATTGTCTTTCAGTGACAGATATTTGGCCACTAGTTAACGTAGACTGATTGGATAAATTGATGCTTTATTCCTATATCATGAGGTTTGTTAGAGGAAATGATTTAATATAATGCCATATAGTTTCTGGTTCCCCACTTACCCTGTTCAGGGCCGTCAATAAGTAAATAATTGTTGACTCAAATTGGCCAATATTTTGTGATCTGGCTTCATAAGTGAGCCAACAGTATGTCTTAGGATTCTGAGAAAATCTGTTTTCCAAATTATGTTTTGCCCCATAATGGGTTTTCAACTCAAGGACTTAATGAAACTGTCATCAAAATGCAAAAATATAAGCTGCTTACGTAAGTAATCAGCTAATGCCCTTTAGCACAGAGAGATACATAAACACTATATTGGGCATTTACTTTATATTTTTTTTAAGTGAGGGTAGGAGGGTGTCGCTGCCCCTCTTCGTGGAGGAACGACACTAAACCCTGCCTAGGCTTCATATCCGAGTCACGGCACCATTATGTCGCTCCCCCTCTTCGTGGAGGAACGACACAGGACCCTGCGCTGTTCTTTTGTCTGCTCGGCCCTCCCCAGGTTTGCTGCTGGTTCTTCCCTGGTTGGCTACCGACCCTTCCACCTCCGTGGAAGGGCGGTTCCCCCTAGCCACTTTCCCCACTTCAGCGGGGGAGCGGCCCACCGCCGGCTGGCTCTCTCGGGGACTGCACAGGTGTTCCTTCAGATAGATGTTCCCCTTAGATGTTCCTGGTGCATGTTGTCTCTCTCCTCCTTTATAGTCCTCTTCCACCAATCCCAACTCGGCTGCCCACACGCTGAGTACGCTGCTCTCCTCCAATCAGGAGCAGCTCCTGCAGCTTGTCAAGTTGGTGAGAGGCAGCTGGGTAGAAGCTGTTGCTCCTCTCCCAGCGCCATATTGTGGGAGAGCAGATGCATAGAATAAGTCTTAATTCCAGTAACTTAGTCTAGTCCGAGTTGCTCCCCACAGGAGGGCATCAAAAACAAGTTCCTAATTCACTGTTTAATGATTATTTTGGGCCATAGAGTGATATGGTCTTGATACAAGAACCTTAAATTGGATTGAGTGAGCTTAAACATAGCAAAGCAATTAACATAAAACTTAGAGAAAAAGTTATTTGAATTGGTTAAGGACTTTATCTTTTTGGGGGGAGTCAGCCAGATTTTGTTTCAGGAGTGTTCACTTGCTCTCCTGACTCTGTTGTCTTGTCTTAGTTGACGATTCACCATTGAGTTCCTTCCTGGGAAAAGTCCTTACCTGAAGGAAGCTGATTCTGAGATGGCTAAAAAGAGAGAAGTGCTGATTTTGACAGGGGAAGATAGCAGATGATAAGTGGAGGAAGTACATTCCCAGGGAGAGTATGAGAACGATTTGTTGTGGAAACTCTACTAAAGGAAGAGGGATACTGTGGAGCAGCGTGGAAAATGGAAATGTGCAACAGCGAGTGGCAACACTACTCATGACTATCTCAGCCAGACTGGAGGAGATGCCAGCTTCTGAGAGCAAGGGAGCCTGGCAACTGGCTGGGAAAACATGCCATCTTGATGCCAGTAGAGGCGTGGTGATTGTTTGTGTGTGCATGATCTGGAGATTTCCCAGAGGGGAAAATCCACGTTCCTCACTCACCTTGAGTCTCACTAGGAGAGATGGTAGAATCTGGGCATAGTTAGGACTGTGAGGCACTCCATCCATTCAACTTATCACAAGCTCTGGGGCTCAAACTGCCAAGGCAGATCATCCACAGGCAACTGCCTTTGGGAACATCTCTGTTCTCTTTGTGGACAGAGCAGGCTCACGGGGGTGAGAGGGGCTGCTGTGTGCCCCCTCCCTGTGGAAGCTTTGTGCACTGTGACTGTGGGAATTCTATGACTGTACAATAGGATGTGGGATGTAGCTGGGTATCTGGGCAATCACAGTGACTGTCATCAGAAACTCAGAGCTCCCTAACTGCATGGGGTGGGTCATGGCAGAGAGTTCCATGCTCACGCTGAGAATTACACAGATCTTTTGTGGGTAAGGGTTGTACCCACTGTGGGCTAACCATAGCATTGACAGCCTTGGAAAGGAGAAGGTGAGAATGTGCTTACACTAATAGCTTTGATCATACCCTCCTCCTGTTGACAACAGAGGAGATGGACCATGCTGAACTTGGGTGTTGCCTTGAATTCTCACCCTTGCTTAAGCACTGACAATAGTTCCCTGACCCCACCCAACACAGGCTTCTGGATACCTATTGAAGGAGCAGAGACTCCTCTAAGATAAAACCATAGTTCAAAGATAAAACCCATCAGAGGACAAATCCAACAAATATTTCCACAAATACTTAAAAAATAAATACTGAAATACAAGAAACGAGAGCAAGGAAGACAACATGACTCCCAAGAAGAAACACAACAACACTTCAATATTAGAATGTGAAGACAGAGAGATTGATGAAATGCTTGAAAATGAATTCAAAAGAATGACCATAAAATTACACAGAAACACAGTAAAACACATTCATGAGATAAAGAAACTAATACACATTATGGATGAAAAATTTTGCTGGGAGATTGAGATATTGAAGAGAAATCATACTGAAATATAAGAAATGAAGAATTCAATATATCAAATAGAAAATACAGTGGAAAGCCTCAAAGCAGATTTGGTGAGGCAGAAGAAAGAATATCCAAGCTAGAAGACAAATCCTGTGAAATACTCAGTCATGTACACAAGAAAGAAAAATTAAAAAAAAACTGTTCAAGATTTATAGGATACTATCAAATGAACAAACATGTATCTTAGGAGTTCCTGAAGGCATGGAAAAAGAGAATGGATTAGAAGGCCTATACAATAAAATAATAGCAAAATCTTCCCTTATTTGGAGGAACAAATTCAAGCAAAGGAAGCACATAGAACTCTTGGTAGACACGATCAGAAATGTTCTTCACTATGACAAATTATAGTCAAAGTTTCCACAGTAATATTTAATGAAGATTCTTTTTTTAGATTTCTTTTTTTTAAACTTTTATTTAATAAATATAAATTTCCAAAGTACAGTTTAAGGATTACAATGGCTCCCCCCCCATAACTTCCCTCCCACACGCAACCCTCCCATCTCCCGCTCCCTCTCCCCTTCCATTCACATCAAGATTCATTTTCAATTCCCTTTATATACAGAAGATCAATTTAGCAGATATTAAGTAAAGATTTCATCAGTTTGCTCCCACACAGAAACATAAAGTGTAAAATACTGTTTGAGTACTAGTTATAGCATTAATTCACATTGAACAACATATTAAGGATAGAGATCCTACATAAGGAGTAAGTACACAGTGACTCCTGTTGTTGACCTAACAATTTGACACTCTTGTTTATGGCCTCAGTAATCTCCCTAGGCTCTAGTCATGAGATGCCAAGGCTATGGAAGCCTTTTGAGTTCGCCGGCTTCAATCTTATTTAGACAAGGTCATAGTCAAAGTGGAAGTTCTCTCCTCCCTTCAGAGAAAGGTACCTCCTTCTTTGAAGACATGTTCTTTCTACTGAGATCTCACTCGCAGAGATCTTTCATTTAGGTTTTTTGTTTGTTTGTTTGTTTGTTTTTTACAGAGTGTCTTGGCTTTCCAAAATACTCTCATGGGCTCTTCAGCCATATCCGAATGCCTTTAAGGGCTGATTCTGAGGCCAGAGTGCTGTTTAGGACATCTGCCATTCTATGGGTCTGCTGTGTATCTCACTTCCCATGTTGGGTCGTTCTCTCCATTTTTTATTCTGTCAGCTAGTATTAGCAGGCACTAGTCTTGTTTATGTGCTCCCTTTGGCTCTTAGTTCTATCATTATGATCAATTGTGAACAGAAATTGATCACTGGGACTAGTGAGATGGCATTGGTACATGCCACCTTGATGGGATTGAATTGGGATCCCCGGTATGCTTCTAACTCTACCTTTGGGGTAAGTCAGCATTAGCATGTCCCAAATTGCACATCTCTTCCCTCTCTTATTCCCACTCTTATATTTAACAGCGATCACTTTTCAGTTAAATTTCAACACTTAAGAACATCTGTGTATTGATTAGACAGAATCTTGATGGGATTGAATTGGAATCCCCTGGCACGTTTCTAACTCCACCATTTGGGGCAAGTCTGATTTAGCATGTACCAAATTGTACATCTCCCTCTCTTATTCACACTGTTTTTTTTTTTTTTAAACAGGGATCATTTTTCAGTTAAATTTCAACACTTAAGAATAATTGTGTGTTAATTACAGAGTTCCACCAATAGTATTAAGTAGAACAAAAAATGCTAAAAGGGATAAAGTGTTAAATTGTACATCAACAGTCAGGACAAGCGCTGATCAAGGCAGAGTTTCACATAGTGTCCATTTCACTTCAACAGGTTTCCTTTTTGGTTCTCGGTTAGTTTCACCAATCAGGGAGAACATATGATATTTGTCCCTTTGGGACTGGCTTATTTCACTCAGCATAATGTTTTCCAGATTCCTCCATTTTGTTGCAAATGACCGGATTTCATTGTTTTTGACTGCTGTATAGTATTCTGTAGAGTACATGTCACATAGTTTCTTTATCCAGTCTACTGTTGCTGGGCATTTGGGTTGATTCCAGGTCTTAGCTATTGTGAATTGAGCTGCAATAAGCATTAATGTGCAGACAGCTTGTTTGTTTGCCAATTTATTTTCCTTTGGGTAAATTCCAAAGAGTGGGATGGCTTGGTTGTTTCGTAGGGTTATCTTCAGGTTTCTGAGGAATCTCCAGACTGACTTCCATAGTGGCTTTACCAGTTTGCATTCTCACTAACAGTGGGTTAGTGTCCCTTTTTCCCCACATCCTCTCCAGCATCTGTTGTTAGTAGATTTCTGAATGTGAGCCATTCTAAATGGGGTGAGGTGAAACCTCATTGTGGTTTTGATTTGCATTTCCCTGATTGCTAGTGATCTTGAACATTTTTTCATGTGTCTGTTGGCCATTTGGATTTCCTCTTTTGAAAAATGTCTATTGAGGTCCTTGGCCCATCTCTTAAGTGGGTTGTTTGTTTTGATGTTGTGTAGTTTCTTGATCTCTTTGTAGATTCTGGTTATTAATCCTTATCTGTTGCATAGTTTGCAAATATTTTTTTTCCCATTCTGTCAGTTGTCTCTTCACTCTCCTGTTTCTTTTGCAGTACAGAAACTTCTCAACTCGATTCAATCCCAAATGTTAATTTTTGCTTTGACTGCCTGTGCTTCTGGGGTCTTTTCCAAGAAGTCTTTTCCTGTGCCAATATCTTGCAGGGTTTCTCCAATGTTCGCTAATAATTTGATGGTGTCAGGTCATAGATTTATGTCTTTAATCCATGTTGAGTGGATTTTTGTGTAAGGTGAAATGTAGGGTTCTTGCTTCATGCTTCTGCATGTGGAAATCCAATTCTCCCAGCACCACTTATTGAATAGACTGTCCTTATTCCAGGGATTGATTTTGGATCCTTGATCAAATATAAGTTAACTGTAGATGTTTGGATAGATTTCTGGTGTTTCTATTCTGTACATTGGTCTATCCATCTGTTTCTGTACCAGTACCATGCTGTTTTGATAACAACTGTCCTGTAGTATGTCCTGAAATCTGTTATTGTGATGCCTCCGTCTTTGTTTTTGTTGTACAAGATTGCTTTAGCTATTCAAGGTCTTCCCATGTCTCCATATGAATTTCAGCATCATTTTTTCTAGATCTGAGAAGAATGTCTTTGGTAGTTTGATTGGTATAGCATTGAATTTATAAATTATTTTTGGGAGAATGGACATTTTGATGATATTGATTCTTTCAATCCATGAGCATGGAAGATTTTTCCATTTTTTGGTATCCTCTTCTATTTCTTTCTTTAAGGTTTTGTAATTTTCATCATAGAGATCTTTAACATCCTTGGTTAAGTTTATTCCAAGGTATTTGATTGTTTTTGTGGCTATTCTGAATGAGATTGATCTTATAAGTTTTTCCTCAGCCGTGGCATTGCCTGTGTATACAAAGGCTGTTGATTTTTGTGCATTGATTTTATATCCTGCTACTGTGACAAACTCTTCTTTAAGTTTCAATAGCCTCTTAGTAGAGTTCTTTGGATTCACTAAGTAAAGAATCATATCATCTGCAAAGAGGGATAGTGTGAGTTCTTCCTTCCCAATTTGTATCCCTTTAATTTCTTTTTCTTCCCTAATAGCTCTGGCTAAAACTTTGAGAACTATATTGAATAGCAATGGTGAGAGTGGGCATCCCTGTCTGTTGCCAGATCTCAGTGGAAATGCTTCCAACTTTTCCCCATTCAATAGGATGCTGTCCGTTGGTTTTTCATAAATTGCTTTAATTGTATTGAGGAATGTTCCTTCCATACCCAGTTTGTTTAGAGTTTTCATCATGAAAGGGTGTTATATTTTATTGAATGCTTTCTCGGCATCTATTGAGATAATCATATGGTTTTTCTTCTGCAATCTGTTAATGTGGTGTATCACATTGATTGTTTTGAGCACACTGAACCATCCCTGCATACCAGGGAGAAATCCCACTTGGTCTGGGTGGATGATTTTTCTTATGTGTTGTTGTATTCTATTGGTGAGAATTTTATTGAGGATTTTTGCATCTATGTTCATCAGGGATATTGGTCTGTAATTCTCTTTCAATGCTGCATCTTTTTCCAGCTTAGGAATTATGGTGATGCTGGCTTCATAGAAAGAATTTGGGAGGATTCTCTCTTTTTTGATTGTTCTGAATAGTTTGAGAAAATTTGGAGTTAATTCTTCTTTAAATGTCTGGTAGAATTCAGCAGTGAATCCATCTGGTCCTGAGCTTTTCCTTGTTGGGAGTGCCTTCATTACTGTTTCAATTTCTATCTCAGTTATATGTCTGTTTAGGTTTTCTATGTCTTCCTGGTTATTTAGGTAGGTTGCATGTGTCCAGGAATCTATCCATTTCTGAGATTTCCTGTTTGCTGGCATACAAGATTCTAAAATGTGCATGACTCTGGCCTCAGAATCAGCCCTTAAGGCATTTGGATATGGCTGAACAGCCCATGAGAGTATTTTAGGAATGGAAAGCCAAGACACTCTGGAAAAAAAAAAAAGAAGACCTAAATGAAAGATCTCTGTGAGTGAGATCCCTGTGGAAAGAACGGGCCATCAAAGAGGGAGGTACCTTGCAATGTTAAGGAAGGAAGCAGAGAACTTCCACTTTGATTATGACCCTGTCAGAATAAGATCGATTTCGGCATACTCAAAAGGCTTCCATAACCTTGGCAACTCATGACTAGAGCCTAGGGAGATTACTGACACCGTAAACAAGAGTGTCAAATTGTTAAGTCAACAACAGGAGTCACTGTGTACTTAATTCTCATATGGGATCTGTCCTTAGTGTGTTGTCTAATGTGAAGTAATGCTATAACTTGTACTGAAACAGTATTTTACACTTTGTGTTTCTGTGTGGGTGCAAACTGATGAAATCTTTACTTAATATCTGCTAAATTGATTTTCTGTATATAAACAGAATTGAAAATGAATCTTGATGTGAATGGAAGGGGAGAGGGAGCGGGAGATGGGAGGGTTGTGAGTGGGAGGGAACTTATGGGGGGGAAAGCCATTGTAATCCATAAACTGTACTTTGGAAATTTATATTTACTAAATAAAAAAAAAATAAAAAAAATAAAAAAAGTGCATGAGACAGATGCAAGGTTAACATTAACTAATTACCATTAACTAATTATTAATTAACATTAACATTAACTAATATTAGAATAACAGCTGATTTCTCATCAGAAACCCATAAGATGAGGAATCAAGAAACATATCCAAGTTCTAAAAGAAAGAAACTGTCCACCTAAGATATTTATCCTGCAAAGTTCTCATTTATAAATGGAGGTGAAATAAAAATCTTCCAAAACAAATAGTAATTGAAAGAATTTTTCACCACTTGTCCAGCTTTACAAATGATAGTTAAGGATGTGCTATATGCAGAAACAGAGAATGATAATCATCATTGTGAAAAAATGTGAAGAAAGAAAATCTCCTAGTAAAAGTATGAATGAAATCCAAGCAAACAATAGGAATCTTTATAGAAAAATAGTAGGACCAAATCATTACTTATCAGTATTAACCTTGAATATAAATGGCCTAAAATCTCCAAATAAAGGATACAGACTGGCTGAATGGATTATTAAAGCAAGACCCATCTATTTCTGTCTAAAATAAACAAACCGCACCAACAAAAATACATGCAGAATGAAAGTAAAAGGATGGAAAAAGGTATTCCATGCAAAAAGAAAGCAAAGTTGAGCAGCTGTAGCCATCCTAATATCAGACCAAATAGATTTTAAGATTGATATTTTATTTGAAATATATTTAAAATTTTATATTTATTCTAGAATTACAGGGCTGTAGTAGAGATGGTGAAGGTTATTTTTCTATACCCTCAACTCAGCTCCCATCGGTATTTATCATCTTATATAAAGTATTATCAAAACTAAGAAATTAACATTGCAATGTCTGTTCAAATTGATACCTACTACCTGTGGGCAACCTATAGCTAATGCACTGATACAGGAGTAAAACTATATGGCTTCTAGGGCCAGCATTGTGGCACAATAGGTTAAGCCTCAGCCTGTGATGCCACAGCCCATATGAGCATCTGTTCAAATCACGCCTCTTCCACTTCCTATCCAGCTTCCTGCTCATGCACCTGGAAAAGCAGAGGAGAGGGATCAAAACTTGGGTGCTTGCCACTCATGTTCGAGATCTGTCCTCTTAAATAAACCATTTCTTTGCAAGCTTCTGAGACTCAAAATAAGTGTTTCATAAGAATCCTATTTAGACAGTTATATCCAACTATTGTCATAAGAAGCTGACTCTGAAGTAGAATTGTCAAGCTGGATTTTGTAATAACTCTTTGTTAGTGAATATCTTGTTATTTGTGGAAGATGGAGCATGGATAAGTCCTGGCATGTGGCTGTAGCACAGGCATTCAGCTTTCATAGTGTTGTATGGGAGGGAGCACTTGTGGAAGGAAATATCCTGATGTGCACTCCAGAGCAGATATTTGAAGTCTGGAGAAGATAAGGTGACTGTTGCTTGGCTTCCTTTATGCATTGAAGAAAGACAATAGGAAACTGAAGATAAAAACTCTGATAGAAGGTAAAGCATGAATGACAAAGATCCTTTATTACAGGATATACACAGACTCTTATCTCTTACAGTCAGAGAGCAGAAAAAAAGATGGAAATCTGTCTCAGATCTTATTGTTAAGGGTGGAAGAGCTCAGAGGAGGGTTGAATCCCTAGCATTGCAGATCTGGTATGCCAACATCAGGACCCTGATTATGAAAGAGTAAAGCCCTTTTACTTAGAATATGAACATATGCATTAATGCCTAAAAGACCTTAGTTTCTCGCATCCCTCTGGGTCTCTCAGTCCTGCAAAAAAGCCTCTTCTTCCCATGGGGTGCTATAGCTCTTCCCTTTTTCAAGACATTGAAGAGATTTTTTCTTATAAAACTGCAGGTATTTCCTTTGGAGTATAGTTCTACCTTTCTCAGAAACTGGCTGAGAGTACCAAGTTTACAAAGAGAGAAATGGGACTACAGTGCCAATGTAGGAGCATGGAGAGTGGATTTAGGCCAAGATGCTGAGAGAGCTAAATGATATGTAATAGAATGAAATTGGATAAGGAAAAGCTGTGGAATAGGATGAAATAAATAAGTAAATCTTAAAAAAATTACTGAGATCTAAGATAGAAGATAAAATAGTCAGCTGATATTAGTTTTATAATGTGTTCCAAGCTGACCATCAATCATGGGCTGGCATCATTAGACCCCTAAAAACACTTACTGTGTTGCTCCTGCAGCAATCCTTGATAAAATTAAAGTAGCATATTTGGGATTAGGAACACAGAAAGAGGGTATAAATAAGCTTCAAAAGCATGAGTTCCACACAGCATCAATCACATTTCCATAGTTCCTCTACTTTTATTTCTTATAGCCACATGGAGCTTTCCTTATCAACAGTTGATTGAATAAGGAAAAAATGCCATGTTTTTTTTTGCATATGTGCAAACTACTAAAGTATTAACACACATTTCAGGGTTGCCTTAAAAATAGCAGTGAGACAAAAATCTTCCCATTGATGAATTTGAAAGTATTATGTTATTAACTTTGTGTGGAAGGAAACATGGCCTGAAATAAGTATATATTTGAGTTACAAGCCAATAAGCATGGCTAGACAGATTATAAGAGGCTGAGGATGAAAAATATTATAAGATCAAGTACAAAGAGATTTATGGATTCATTGACATTGTGGTTACCATGCAGAAGCACACAAAGTATGAAGATCTTTTTTTTTTATTTTTTGACATGCAGAGTGGACAGTGAGAGAGAGAAAGGTCTTCCTTTTGCCGTTGGTTCACCCTCCAATGGCCGCCACGGCTGGCGTGCTGCGGCCGTCGCACCGCGCTGATCCAATGGCGGGAGCCAGGTACTTCTCCTGGTCTCCCATGGGGTGCAGAGCCCAAGCACTTGGGCCATCCTCCACTGCACTCCCAGGCCACAGCAGAGAGCTGGCCTGGAAGAGGGGCAACCGGGACAGAATCCGGCACCCCGACTGGGACTAGAACCCAGTGTGCTGGCGCTGCAATGCGGAGGATTAGCCTAGTGAGCTGTGGCGCCGGCCAATATGAAGATCTTCATATGGCACCTTAGTGTCTCATAGAGAGCATCCATCAGGAAAAATGCATTAAAAATCAAGTAGGATGAGTGGTAGATGTCAGTGACCTATATCTTTGGCTGCTGTAGTGTTGGTGTAATAGCTATGTAAAGTGAATCCACATAGTGGCCTTACTGACTGCGGATGCAGGGATGTAGGCTGTACATAAACCCAGCATGGACTCCCACTCATCAAGATTATGTATTTATTGCTGCTGCAGAGTCCAAACTTCCAGAAACAGAGAAACCTTGAATACTTGATTTGTCACCAACCCTTGAGGAGGCCAATGATCATTTCAATAGAGATGTTTATATTTGTCCCCTTCGCGGTGGAAGGGTTAGTAATTCATCACGACTGGAGTAAGCACTCATACTGGGTGTAGACATAAGGAGATATAGGAATTACTGGACATCTCTTCAACTGAGAAGGGATCCCAGGTAACATTGTACTAGATCACAAAGAAAGTGAGGAAGTGGGCACATGATCAAGAGATCCATTGGTTAAATTTCATACCACATGATCTAGAAGTTGCCTTTAAGATGGCATGTACAGTTTTATTTCTAGCATTGAGATATTGAAATTCTGTTTCTCCAGGGTATAGAATGTGCCAAATTCTAAAAGTCTGTAGACAGAGGGAGTTAAAGTGTATTTGAGTAGAAAGCAATTTGGAAATCTCTGTATTTTTAATAATATGTATTTCTGTGAACATTTTGAAGATCCTTTGTATGCATAGATTTAAAATTTTTTTTGCACCAAAGTAAATGTATATTAATTTTATTTCCAAGAATTCTCTGAGATGCCTTTTATATATACAGAGTCAATGAACATATATTACTATGTCTCAAATAAATATAATACATAGACACATGGACTAAGAGACAGAAGTAGGAGTGGTCCTACCATGAAGTTAATATTTGTGTTCCTAAATATTCAAATGTTGAATCCCTTGCCTTTAATATGAAGAATTTGGAGATAGAAGCCTTTATGGAAGTAAATTTAATAGGGCACAAGTGTGGAGCCATGATCTGATGGGACTAGTTTCCTTTCTCTCTCTCTCTCTCTTTCTCTCTAACTCTTTCCCTCTCTCCCTCCCTGTTTCCCTCCCTTTTTTCCCTCTCCATTCCTGGCTTTTTTCCACTTGCCTTTCTCTTTCCCTCTCTCTAACAAGCTCGATAGAGAAACTGATCATAAATGAACCCTGATAGAATCTTGATGTTTGAATTTCCAGCCTCCAGAAATTTGAGAAAGAAATTTAAAAATTTTAAAGTAATCTAATTTAAGATAGGTTTTAGTAGACTAATGGAGGTTTCAACAATTACTATCACTCCCAGATCACATTTGGGCTTTTTTTTTTATGAAATTCTTAAGCTCTTTGGTTCTAAGGTCCTGATTTTAAGAGAGGAAATTCTTGAGGATACAGTGGAGTCCTATTAAACTTAAAGCAACTGTGGTTGCTCTCTGGCTACTCTTGGCTCCTACCACAAGAGACCAGCAGGCATTGGCCATCTTGTTGTAGAGCTCAAGGAGCTTTTTTGCTGTCTCTTCCAGATCCCCAGATCCTTCACAGAATGAATGCTTATTATTTGAGTTCAAATGCCATGATGCAAAACAAAACCCATCAAGTGACCATGCTTAATTTCACACAGTGCTGTTCCTTCAGGGAGAGATGCCATGGGATAAGGTGCTGGAGGTGGTGGAGCAGCAACACACTTCCAATAGGAACTAAAGCAGGACAGGCAAACACAGACTACAGAGAATCTGAGTGCAGAAATGAGGCAGGACTGTAGGGAAAAGGCAGACTATGAGGGCTTTTGAGTCCATGCCAGAGATTATATTTTTAAATTTTGTAGCATGCAGTACATGTGTTGGCTAAGAGCAAAATACATAAACTCTGCAGCACCTGGGCAAATTATTTGATATCTTTCAGCTTCACAAAGTGATAATGACACTTTGCCATTTAGTATTTTTGGAATGAATGAATGATGCTATGCTTATAAAAATGATTAAGAATATGCTTGATATCTAGAGTATGCACAATAGAAGTTAGTTATTATTAGTCATGGGTAGTAAAGATTATTTGTTGAAGTTTCAGTGTATTGAGTAAAATTTGATTCAATAATTTCTTTCCAAAATCATATTTGTTTCTTTTTTTTTTCTCTCTCTTTTTTTTTTTAATCTTTTATTTAATGAATATAAATTTCCAAAGTACGACTCATGTGTTACAATGGCTTCCCCCCCTTACCGTCCCTCCCACCCACAACCCTCCCCTTTCCCACTCCCTCTCCCCTTCCATTCACATCAAGATTCATTTTCGATTATCTTAATATACAGAAGATCAGCTTAGTATACCTTAAGTAAGTATTTCAACAGTTTGCTCCCACACAGAAACATAAAGTGAAAAATAATAGATGATTTTTTTTAAATGATGATGAAATCAGATCAGACCTATTGTCATGTTTAATCCCAGTGAGAGTCAAGTTGGGAATTGATAATTTCTTTCTTTCTTTCTTTTTTTTTTTTTTTTTACAGAAGATCAGTTTAGTGTACATTAAGTAAAGATTTCAGTCGTTTGCACCCCCATAGAAACACAAAGTGAAATATACTGTTTGAGTACTCGTTATAGCATTAAGCCTCAGTGTACAGCACGTTAAGGACAGAGATCCTACATGAGGAGTAAGTGCACAGTGACTCCTGTTGTTGACTTTACCAATTGACACTCCTGTTTATGGCATCAGTAATCTCCCTATGCACCAGTTATGAATTTCCAAGGCTATGGAAGCCCCTTGAGTTCTCCGACTCTTATCTTGTTTAGACACGGTCATAGTCAAAGTGGAGGTTCTCTCCTCCCTTCAGAGAAAGGCACCTCCCTCTTTGAAGACCTGTTCTTTCCACTGGGATCTCACTCACAGAGATCTTTTTGCCAGAGTGTCTTGGCTTTCCATGCCTGAAATACTCTCATGGGCTTTTCAGCCAGATCCGAGTGCCTTTAGGGCTGATTCTGAGGCCAGAGTGCTATTTAGGACATCCACCATTCTATGAGTCTGCTGAGTATCTCACTTCCCATGTTGGATCACTCTTCCCTTTATTTATTCTATCGGTTGGTGTTAGCAGATACTAGACTTGTTTATGTGCTCCCTTTGACTCTTAGTCCTTTCATTATGATCAATTGTGAACTGAAATTGATCACTTGCAGTAGTGAGATGGCATTGGCACATGCCACCTTGATGGGATTGAATTCGAATCCCCTGGTATGTTTCCAACTCTACCAATTGGGGCAAGTCAGCCCGAGCATGCCCCAAATTATACATCTCTTCCCTCTCTTATTCCCACTCTTATGTTTAACAGGGATCACATTTCAGTTAATTTTCAACACTTAAGAATAACTGTGTGATAATTACAGAATTAAACCAGTCATATTAAGTAGAACAGACAAAAAAAAAATACTATGAGGGATAATGTATTAAGTTGTCCATTAGCAGTCAGGGCTATGCTGATCAAGTCACCATTTCTCATAGTGTCCATTTCACTTCAGGAGGTTTCCTTTTTGGTGTTCAGTCAGTTGTCACCGATCAGGGAGAACATATGGTATTTGTCCCTTTGGGACTGGCTTACTTCACTCAGCATGATGTGTTCCAGATTCCTCCATTTTGTTGCAAATGACTGGATTTCGTTGTTTCTTACTGCGGTATAGTACTCTAAAGAATACATATCCCATAATTTCTTTATCCAGTCTACCGTTGATGGGCATTTAGGTTGGTTCCAGGTCTTGGCTATTGTGAATTGTGCTGCAATAAACATTAGGGTGCAGACCGCTTTTTTGTTTATCAATTTAAACTCCTTTGGGTAAATTCCAAGGAGTGGGATGGCTGGGTCGAACGGTAGGGTTATCTTCAGGTTTCTGAGGAATCTCCAGACTGATTTCCATAGTGGCTTGACCAGTTTGCATTCCCACCAACAGTGGGTTAGTGTCCCTTTTTCCCCACATCCTCGCCAGCATCTGTTGTTGGTAGATTTCTGAATGTGAGCCATTCTAACCGGGGTGAGGTGGAACCTCATTGTGGTTTTGATTTGCATTTCCCTGATTGCTAATGACCTTGAACATTTTTTCATGTGCCTGTTGGCCATTTGGATTTCCTCTTTTGAAAAATGTCTATTGAGGTCCTTGGCCCATCTCTTAATTGGGTTGTTGGTTTTGTTTTTGTGGAGTTTCTTGATCTCTTTGTAGATTCTGGTTATTAACCCTTTATCTGTTGCATAGTTTGCAAATATTTTTTCCCATTCTGTCGGTTGTCTCTTCACTCTCCTGACTGTTTCTTTTGCAGTACAGAAACTTCTCAATTTGATGCAATCCCAATAGTTCATTTTGGCTTTGACTGTCTGTGCCTCCCGGGTCTTTTCCAGAAATTCTTTGCCTGTGCCAATATCTTGAAGGGTTTCTCCAATGTTCTCTAATAACTTAATGGTGTCAGGACGTAGATTTAGGTCTTTAATCCATGTTGAGTGGATTTTTGTGTAAGGTGTAAGGTAGGGGTCTTGCTTCATGCTTCTGCACGTGGAAATCCAGTTTTCCCAGCACCATTTATTGAATAGACTGTCCTTGCTCCAGGAATTAGTTTTAGATCCTTGATCAAATATAAGTTGGCTGTAGATGTTTGGGTTGATTTCTGGTGTTTCAATTCTGTTCCATTGGTCTATCCATCTGTTTCTGTACCAGTACCATGCTGTTTTGATTACAACTGCCCTGTAGTATGTGCTGAAGTCTGGTATTGTGATGCCTCCGGCTTTGTTTTTGTTGTACAAGATTGCTTTAGCTATTCGAGGTCTCTTGTGCCTCCATATGAATTTCAGCATCATTTTTTCTAGATCTGCGAAGAATGTCTTTGGTATCTTGATTGGGATTGCATTGAATCTATAAATTGCTTTTGGGAGAATGGACATTTTGATGATGTTGATTCTTCCAATCCATGAGCATGGAAGATTTTTCCATTTTTTGGTATCCTCTTCTATTTCTTTCTTTAAGGTTTTGTAATTTTCATCGTAGAGATCTTTAACGTCCTTGGTTAAGTTTATTCCAAGGTATTTGATTGTTTTTGTAGCTATTGTGAATGGGATTGATCTTAGCAGCTCTTTCTCAGTCATGGCATTGCTTGTGTATACAAAGGCTGTTGATTTTTGTGCAT
This sequence comes from Oryctolagus cuniculus, assembly GCF_964237555.1. Lineage (NCBI taxonomy): Eukaryota > Metazoa > Chordata > Mammalia > Lagomorpha > Leporidae > Oryctolagus > Oryctolagus cuniculus. The sequence goes on along the minus strand of NC_091445.1, from coordinate 42,277,150 downwards.
TGATTTTATATCCTGCCACTTTGCCAAACTCCTCTATGAGTTCCAATAGTCTCTTAGTAGAGTTCTTTGGATCCTCTAAGTACAGAATCATATCGTCTGCAAAGAGGGATAGTTTGACTTCTTCCTTCTTGATTTGTATTCCTTTGATTTCTTTTTCTTGTCTGATGGCTCTGACTAAAACTTCCAGAACTATGTTAAATAGCAGTGGTGAGAGTGGGCATCCCTGCCTGGTGCCAGATTTCAGTGGAAATGCTTCCAACTTTTCCCCATTCAATAGGATGCTGGCTGTGGGTTTTTTATAAATTGCTTTGATTATATTGAGGAATGTTCCTTCTATACCCAATTTGCTTAGAGTTTTCATCATGAAAGGGTGTTGAATTTTATCAAATGCTTTCTCTGCATCAATTGAGATAATCATATGGTATTTCTTCTGCAGTCTGTTAATGTGGTGAATCACATTGATTGATTTGCGAATGTTGAACCATCCCTGCATACCAGGGATGAATCCCACTTGGTCTGGGTGGATGATTTTCCTGATGTGTTGTTGTATTTTATTGGCCAGAATTTTATTGAGGATTTTTGCGTCTATGTTCATCAGGGATATTGGTCTGTAATTTTCTTTCAGTGCTGCATCTTTCTCTGGCTTAGGGATTAAGGTGATGCTGGCTTCATAGAAAGAATTTGGGAGGATTCCCTCTTTTTCGATTGTTCTGAATAGTTTGAGAAGAAATGGGATTAGTTCTTCTTTAAATGTCTGGTAGAATTCAGCAGTGAATCCATCTGGTCCTGGGCTTTTCTTTGTTGGGAGGGCCTTTATTACTGTTTCAATTTCTGTTTCAGTTATGGGTCTATTTAGGTTTTCGATGTCTTCATGGTTCAATTTTGGTAGATTGCATGTGTCCAGGAATCTATCCATTTCTGATAGGTTTTCCTGTTTGCTGGCATACAGGTCCTTGTAGTAATTTCTGATGATTCTTTTTATTTCTGTGGTGTCTGTTGTTACGTTTCCTTTTTCATCTCTGATTTTATTGATTTGGGTCTTTTCTCTTCTTTTTTTAGTTAGTTGGGCCAATGGGGTGTCAATTTTGTTTATTTTTTCAAAAAACCAGCTTCTCGCTTGGCTGATTTTTTGTAATGTTTTTTTGGATTCAATCCTGTTAATTTCTTCTCTGGTTTTAATTATTTCTCTTCTCCTACTAGATTTGGGTTTGGTTTGCTGCAGTTTTTCTAGGTCCTTGAGGTGCGCTGAAAGCTCATTTATTTGGTACCTTTCCAATTTCTTGATATAGGCACCTATTGCTATAAATTTGCCTCTCAATACTGCTTTTGCTGTATCCCATAAGTTTTGATATGTTGTGTTGTTGTCTTCATTTACTTCCAGAAAGTTTTTGATTTCTCTTTTGATTTCTTGAATGACCCAGTGTTCATTCAGGAGCATGTTGTTCAGTCTCCATGTGTTTGCATACTTTCTGGGGTTTCCTGAGTTGCTAATTTCCAGCTTCATCACGCTGTGGTCCGAGAAGCTGCATGGTATGATTCTAATTCTTTTAAATTTGCTGAGACTTGCTTTATGGCCTAGTATGTGGTCAATCCTAGAGAAGGTTCCATGCGCTGCTGAGAAGAATGTGAAGTCTGTAGATGTAGGGTTGAAAGTTCTGTAGATATCTGTTAGATCCATTTGGGCAATAGTGTCAATTAAATCTGCTGTTTCCTTGTTGATCTTCTGTCCGGATGATCTGTCTATTTCTGAGAGTGGAGTATTGAAGTCCCCCAGTACTATTGTATTGGAATCTAAATCTCCCTTTAAGTCCCTTAACATATCTTTTAAATAGACCGGTGCCCTGTAATTAGGTGCATATACATTTATAATAGTTACATCTTCCTGTTGAATTGAACCCTTAATCATTATATAGTGTCCCTCTTTGTCTCTCTTAACAGTTTTTGTATTAAAGTTTATTTTGTCTGATATTAATATGGCTACACCTGCTTTTTTTTGGTTTCTGTTGGCATGGAATATCTTTTTCCAACCTTTCACTTTCAGTCTGCATGCCTCTTTGTTAGAGAGATGTGTTTCTTGTAGGCAACAAATAGTTGGGTTGTGTTCTGTGAGCCAGTCAGCTAAACGGTGTCTTTTAACTGAAGAATTCAGACCATTAATGTTCAATGTGACTATTGATACGTAGTGACTTTGCCCTGCCATTTTCCCGGAAATATTTTCTAGTATATGCTTTGAGCTTCCCATGCTCTTTTACTGGTAGGTGTTCTTTCTTTCCCTTCTTTCATATTGATGGCCGTGTTTCTGTGTTTCTGAGTGTAGCACATCTTTAAGTATCTTTTGCAGGGCCGGACGAGTGGCCACAAAGTCTTTCAATTTCTCTTTGCTATGAAAGGTCTTTATTTCACCTTCATTCACAAATGAGAGCTTGGCAGGATATAATATTCTGGGCTGGCAATTTTTCTCTCTTAGCACCTGTGCTATGTCTCGCCATTCCCTCCTAGCTTGTAGGGTTTCTGATGAGAAGTCAGCTGTGAGTCTGATTGGAGATCCTCTGAGAGTAATCTGACGTTTCTCTCTTGCACATTTTAGGATCTTTTCTTTATGTTTCACTGTGGTAAGTTTAATTACCACGTGTCGTGGTGAGGATCTCTTTTGGTCATGTTTATTGGGGGTTCTATGAGCTTCCTGTACTAGGATATCTCTGTCCTTCTCCAAACCTGGAAAGTTCTCTGCTAGTATCTCACTAAAAAGGCCTTCCAATCCTTTCTCTCTCTCCATGCCTTCAGGAACTCCTAGAACTCGAATGTTGGTTTTTTTAATAGTATCCTGTAGATTCCCAACAATATTTTTTAGGTTTCTAATTTCCTCTTCTTTTCTTTGGTTTGACTGTATGTTTTCCTGTGCTCTCTCTTCTAAGTCCGATATTCTCTCTTCTGCTTCACCCATTCTGTTTTTAAGGCTTTCTAATGTGTTTGTCATTTGATCTATTGAGCTCTTCATTTCATTTTGATTTCTCTTCACTATAACACTTTCCTGTTCTACTAGTTTCTGAGTTTCATTTTGACTCTTCCTTAAAATTTCGTTTTCACGAGAGAGATTTTCAATCTTGTCCATTAAGGATTTCTGTAGTTCAAGGATTTGCTTTTGAAAACTTCTAAATGTTCTTATCATAAATTTTTTGAAATCCGTATCTTGCATTTCTTCTATCTCATCATCTTCATACTCTTGGCTTGGGGTGTTTTGCTTATTTGGAGGCATCATAGTGTCATCGTTGATCTTGCTCCCTCTATTTCTGTGTTTGTTACTCGGCATAGTTAATTATTCTTGCGTCACTGTGCGTTTTTTTTTTCTTTTTTTTTTTTTTTTTATACTGTGTCCGTGTTAAGTGGACTGCCTGCTGTTGGAGGAGCCTTGGAGGCTTGAGATGGGTGCGGCCTGAGAGCTCTGCCTGGTTCTTCCAGGTTAAGGGTGTGCAAAGGTGACACCCTCAGGTTATGCGTGGTAAATCTCTCTCTTTTTATTTATTTATTTATTTTATTTATTCAGGGGGTAAGTAACACCGCAGGGCACGGCTGTGCAGAATTGATGGTATTTAGCTTCCAGTCTTTGGCTCCTCTGGACTCCCACTGGGTTGCCTAGGCTACTGAATTGTAGTGACTCAGTTCCTTAGCTCTCCCCCATTGATATGTAAATCCAGAGAGCAGGCCTGCTCTTTGTCTCTTGGGAATTCTTCTAGCCTCCCAGTCTTGTAACCTTTGCAAGGTTAGGGGGAAGAGAAACCCCGAAGCTTTTTTTTTCCTTCTTTCCGGTAGTGAGTTTGCTGCACTTTCTGGCCCCCCTCTAGATTCTGACCCCCGTTTCCCCACCAATGTCTCGGGTTATTGAGCTCACCTCCCCTTCCAGTGCCGATGTGTGGACTCGGAGCCCTGAGCGTCCCAAGTCTCCCCGCTGTTGTCTGTGTGGCATGCACTCCCCTTGGAGCACTCGAAAATCATATTTGTTTCTGTAGACTGAGACTAATATGACTCCAAAACACTGCTGTTTGCTTTGAAAAGTTAACCCTTTCTGCTTTAAAAGTATATTTTATTCATGAATTTATATGTATTTTCACCTTTTTGAATCCAGGTGCTGTGTCTGAACTTTAATTTTCATGTAGTACCATACCCAGTACAGATAACTATGATATATTAGTATGTTCTAAAAATGCTATTCCTGTTTCTGTTGTTCTATATCAGTTTTCTGCTTAAAATTTTCTGTTAGGGTTGAGTGTTTGATACAGCAGTCAAATCACTGCATGTGATGCCTGCCATATTGCAGTGTCAGGGTCTGAGCCTCAGCTCCATTACAATCACAGCTCCCTCATAGTGCACACTCTGGGAGTTAGCAGATGATAGCTTCAGTGCTTGGGTTCAGGTTCCTGCCACTCATATAGGACACCCTGATTGAGCTATGCACTCCTGGGTTTGGCCTGGCCCAGTTCTGGCTGATGCAGGCATTTGGGGAGTAAACCAGATGATGAAAGATTTCTCTCTCTGATTCCCTGACTCTGTCTCTATGTTTTCATGTAAAAGGAAAATGAATGAATAAAATTCAAAAGAATAAATTAAGATATCAGTTGTAATTCATCTATCATTTGGGTTTTGGTTTTGTTAGCCTGCTAATCAATGTCATCTATAATAAAGTTCATATGTAAATTTCCAAATTTATTTTTCTTGCTCATCACTTCATACAACATCTAACCTACCCAAACTAAACTACTTCTGGATTTGTTGATTTCCCTGAGTCCTCGTTTTTTAGATCCTAGTAGAAAGAACGGAGAACGGGGTCATCAAAGAAGGAGGTACCTTCTCTGAAGGGAGGAGAGAACTTCCACTTTGACCATGGCCTTGTCTAAAAATGATCAGAGTCAGTGAACTCAGGGGGCTTCCATAGCCTTGGCAGCTCATGACAAGAGCCTAGTGTGATTACTGAGGCCATAAACAAGAGTGTCAATTTGTTAAGTCAACAACAGGAGTCACTGTGCACTTACTCCTCATGTAGGATCTTTGTCCTTAGTGTGCTGTACATTGAGATTTAATGCTAGAACTAGTACTCAAACAGTATTTTTCACTTTATGTTTCTGTGTGGGAGCAAACTGTTGAAATCTTTACTTAATGTATGCTAAACTGATATTCTGTATATAAAGAGAATTGAAAATGAATCTTGATGTGAATGGAAGGGGAGAGGGAGTGGGAAAGGGGAGGGTTGCGGGTGGGAGGGACGTTATGGGGGGGAAGCCATTGTAATCAATATTCTGTACTTTGGAAATTTATATTCATTAAATAAAAGTTAAAAAAAAATAAAAAAATAAAAAAGAATCAGCCCTTAAGGCATGCCGATCTGGCTGAAGAGCCCATGAAAGTATTTCAGGCATGGAAAGCCAAGACACTCTGGCAAAAACAAACAAACAAACAAACAAAAAAACCCACAAACCTATATGAAAATCTCCACGAGTGAGATCCCAATGGAAAGAACGGGTCATCAAAGAAGGAGGTACCTTTCTCTGAAGGGAGGAGAGAACTTCCACTTTGACTATGACCTTGTCTAAATATGATCAGAGTCAGTGAACTCAAAAGGCCTCCATAGCCTTGGCAACTCATGACAGGAGCCTAGGGTGATTACTGATGCCATAAACAAGAGAGTCAATTTGTTAAGTCAACAACAGGAGTCACTGTGCACTTACTCCTCATGTAGGATCTCTGTCCTTAATGTGCTATACATTGTGATTTAATGCTATAACTAGTACTGAAACAGCATTTTTCACTTTGTGTTTCTATGTGGGTGCAAACTGTTGAAATCTTTACTAAATATATGCTAAACTGATCTTCTGTATATGAAGAAAATTGAAAATGAATCTTTATGTGAATGGAAGGGGAGAGGGAGTGGGAAAGGGGAGGGTGGCGGGTGGGAGGGAAGTTATGGGGGGGGAAGCCGTTGTAATACATAAGCTGTACTTTGGAAATTTATATGCATTAAATAAAAGTTTAAAAAAAGTATATTACGTATATTACTATGTGTATAAGGCTAAGAGGTGTTAAAATATTTAAATTAGCATCACAACTATTATTATGACCTTCGGAAGTATTTTATTAAGACAAAGATTATCTGAAATTAACAGAATTTTTTTCCCCAGGCTAAGTAGAGCAAGTAGGAGGCAGTACTTTACCTTAAATTTGTAATTAATACATCTTTTAAGTTGTTTCACATAATGAAAGTGTAGTAGTTCTTTAGGTGTATATAGAATTAATTTGAATTAGGGCAATATCAAATAAGAAATATGGAACTAAATAGTAAGAAAATTTTGTTGCAAAACTTTCTGAAACATGCATAGTTCTTTCACACTAGACATTGTCCATGAATTGTAAGGCCCCTCATGTTACAGTTTTAAATATTTTTGAACCAAAATGACCATATTTTAATTTCTTGTTCTGTACAATATATGAACTCCATCAAAAGAAAAAAGAAAGATAATTCTGCCATCTCTTTACCATGAGTTCACCTGAAGTAACATGCAATGTGATCATATTATAGCTAGAATTAACAAAACTCTTGTTTTGGAGTTGGATTAAATAATGAGAAAATGTTTAAGACATTTTTAAAGTGTATGATGCTTTTGTATAACATAAATGTAATTTTATGTGTGCTATTTAATCTGGGGCAGCAGACATATCTGCTGCTGCTTAATGGGAGAAATAGAAAGAATTATGACCTTAAAATATGTTTCTTTTCAGTCTTATCAACTGTAATTTATCCTATTTCCAACTTTATAGAATTAAGTATGGATAGATTTAGTAAGAGCTTTAGAGTTGGGAGTGATAATTTTTTTTTTCCTTTTTTTGCGAAGTGCCAACTGTTTGCTCCTGTCCCTTGGGTCTGTGTTGATTAGTATCAAGGCCTTGTGCCAAATTTTTACATTTCCATATGCTCAAGAAATCTTGTAAATATTGTTGGAAAGCTGGTTAATATATTCAGGACAATGGAAGGTAAAATTATGGTAGTAAATTTTTAAAGAGAGAGAGCCTTCTTTAGATATAAAAAGACAGGTGTTCCATGCACATGGATTAGAAAAACCTATTTAAACATAATTTCAATTTCATGAATGCTGTTTGGAAGGATCTCAGAATAAACTAAAGTCTGGTAATGCATATTGTGATGGGCTATGAAATGGCCAGAAATTGCACCAATTTAATTTAAATCATTTAGGTGAAAACTATAAAATGCTAAATGTATCCATATATATATTTAGATGTGACAGACTGTCTTAATTTTGAAATATTTGGCTAACTGAGTGTCTTAGTTTTCATTGTAATTACTGGTGCCATGACAGGATCACAAAAGTTGAAGGAAGGGAAGCATCTGTGGGTGTCATGTGGACCAGCATCCTTAACTCACCAGTGAGGAAGTTGAGACATTACTTACTCAACTCACAATGCTTGGTAGAGCTGGGGCTCAAGTCCTGTGACTGTTACTTAAAAGCTCCTTCACTACCCTGTCAGTTCAGTGTTAAACATGACTTACTGAATATTTTGAGTTAATAAAATATTTTTGATGTAATAATATAAGAAACCCCAAGAACTAGCTAGCTGATCACTGCCCAGGAGTTACTGCTCTCACAAACTGATGGTTGGCTGTGAGTTAGCCTCCTGAGGGATTAGAGGCAGGTCAGACAAGGGACCCGGATCAAAGCTTCTTAGCTTTGGCACCATGCCTCTCTGTCGCTTGTCATTTTTTTCTGTTTGCATGGATCAGCTTTGTCTTCCCCTTTGTGCCATCATGTCATCAGAAACCATGGCAACATATGGCTGTTCTGTGCTTCACATCAGCTGCTGGCTTTAGTAACTCTTGTGCTCCAGGGCCCCACTAGTATATCTGCAAAGTAAGGGATCTTACTGACTTCTTAGGTCAGATTTCTACTATATGTTCAATCAGTTATAGCAAAAATGAAAGCAACTTCCCTGCCTATAGCATTCTCTTTGGGTTGAGGCAGGGGTAATCTCAGAAAGAGGAATATGGACTGGAGAGGAATTTGGAAATTTTCTGAAACAACTTTCTTCCTTCAGTCAAAAAATATTTAGCTATGATTCAAACTGTGTGCCAGGTTGTAGGAGTGAGCAAATGAGTCAACATCTCTGGCTTCATGGAGCTTATGTCCATTTTTCAGGGAGGGTAAGCACAGGTGTCCACAGGTTGCATTCTCTCTGTGATGAGCTTACAGAACCATGACTTACACAGAAGTCAGACCCAAGTGCAGAAGTATAATCACTGAAGAGATGAAATGTTATCTATAATTTCCCACTTGTGACATTGACAAGTCAAATCTACCAGCGCTTTGAGTACTTTTTGAGAAATATTCTGGCCACTTCATGGGATATAGAGAAATAATAATAGAGATCCTACTGAGCAGGAGATTAAGCACTGCTAAAAGCATGATTTGCACAGTGAGCAACAATGCAGTTTAAATTATGTGATTAAGTTTACACGAGGAGCTTTAAATGCAGTAGGTGGTCTGAGATAACAGGTCTCTGTGGGTGAAGTCACTGAGGACATCTATCACAGGACACATGAACTTCATCTGCAATTTGCATTGGGACAGAATTTTAATATGAAAAAATCATTTTTGTGTATACAAATTATAGTCCTCTCTAGTCGACCATGAAGACCTGATTTTTTTTTCTACTAGTGCTACTGGAAATACATTATTCATGAATAGATGTAAACACTGAAGACTGAGATGAGAAATGATAATTGTTGTTTGCAGTATTCTAATTAATTAAAATGCAGAGTAAAGATTCTGAGATCAAATGTGGAAATAAAATAGGAGAATAGAGATACTAGGATTATGGAATTTTTTTTTTTTTTTGCAAACCTCACTTGTCACAATGCATGGAAAAGGAAGTTCAAGGAACTTAGTCTTCATAAATTTTTTTTTCAGTAAAAGCCCAGTTTTCAAAGCAGGAAATTGAGCATGCAGTTCATCAAGTTGGAGGCAGATCTACTGATAATTAATATGACTATTCAGAAGACACATGATGCTTCCATAAAACAGGCTTCATTTGTTGGAATGACTACTTGATGAATGTTACCCCTTTATTGTATTTTATTTTTTCTTATGTGAAAGATGAGAAAAGTGACACGTAATTTTGATTTAAAAATATTTTATATTTTTATTTGAGAGACAGAGTTACAGACAGGGAGAGAGAGAGACAAAGGTCTTCCATCCACTGGTTCATTCTCCAAATGGCTACAATGGCAGAAGCTGTGCTGATTTGGAGCCAGGAGCTTCTTCTGTGTCTCTGACATGGGTGCAGGGGACCAAGCACTTGAGCCATCATCCACTGCTTTCTCAGGCCATAAGCAGGGAGCTGGATCAGAAGAGGAGAAGCAGGGACATGGACCGGTGCCCTTATCTAATACCTGCACAGCAGGTAGAGGCTTAGTCTACTACACCACAGCACCAGCTCTTCCCTTTGATGTGGTTTAGAAAAGTTATTCTCTCGGGCTGTGGCTCACTAGGCTAATCCTCTGCCTGCGGCACCAGCACCCTGGGTTCTAGTCCTGGTTGGGGCTCCAGATTCTGTCCTGGTTGCTCCTCTTTCCAGTCCAGCTCTCTGCTGTGGCCCAGGAATGCAGTGGAGGATGGCCCAGGTCCTTGGGTCCTGCACCCACATGGCAGATCAGGAAGAAACACCTGGTTCCTTGCTTCAGATCGGTGCAGCGCGCCGGCTGCAACGCGCCAGCCATGGCGGCCATTTGGGGGACCTTTCTCTCTCTCTCACTGTCTAACTCTGCCTGTCAAAAAAAAAAAAAAAAAAAAAGTTATTCTCTTTTTTTCTTCCCAAGCCTTCCCCAGTACTCAGTAATCACCATCAACTGCAAGTCATGAATTATATTCTCTTTTGAATTATGTTTGTAATTGTCTTTAGAGTAGTATATTCTAAAACAAAATTTTAGGCTCTGAAATCTTCCATTGTTATTGCAGTACATACTTTTTTTAGAGCATGTAATTTGAGTTGAAGACTTTAACTCCTGTTTCTTGTTTCCTGGTTTCCTCTAAAAAGAAATTATAAATGAGGCGTCTCTGTAGCCTCCCTAAGTGATAAGATGCATGACATTCTTTTTCTAGTGGGTGTAAGATATTTTCACTGTTAAATGGTACACATGTCTGTAACAAGGGAAGAATGTCTCTGTGATACCATAAAGGTCAGATAAAATTGAAATTGGATCACAGAATTAACTGTCATGCATAGCAAATAAGCAGGAAAATCATGCAACAGAATCTTAGGCTCACTGTTGAATCTGAAGTATAGTTTTGTGTTTTGAGAGAGCTTCGATTGTGCTATGTCTTTGAAAGGATTTTGCTGAGAACCAATTTGGCCAGACTAAAAAGCAGAATCACATGAACGGAATAAGCTAACTTTCCCATGGCTTTTCAGCACATCCTGTATAGACCCTTTGGGTACAGTGTAAAACGAATAATTTATTAAACTTTAATAAGAAATATGCTCAACACAAAAGCCGTGGCTGCCTTTGAACAAGGCAAGAACACTACTTGTTGTATTTTCCACCTAGACACCTAGTGAAATCTCTGTTGACAGTTTTACTGGTATATTTCCAACTAGTGCACTATACCATTCTTCCCTGGAGAGACATACTCAAAGACACACTCTGCATACAGACGCATATATGTAAACAGGCTCAGAAATATACCATATACACATATGCACATGCATCTTGTAAATGTGTGCACACATCCGCATGTGTCCACATGCATACATTCTGTAGTATTACTTATATATATATATATATATTTCAAAACTAAAGTCTTCACTATTAGAAAATTCACCACTGTGCATGCATTAGGAAACCACAAAAAGGTTAAATCTCAGAATCCCTGGTATGGGATACAGGTATCCTCACAGGTGTCTCAACCTCTAGATCAAATGCCTACTTCCTAAGTATGTTTTTGAAAAATCAGAGTTCTTGAGAACAATCCTGGGAACAAAGGAGGAGAAAATGCAGTTGCAGGACATCGTGGGGGCTCATGAGGCCCAGAAGATGCTGGGCCTTATGTACTCAGCAGTCTTCCCAGGTAGTCACTGGCTGAGTATCAGTTGATTACCACGTGACAGATCTTACTCCAGAATCCGAGACTCCTCATCTACTCACTTCCAAAGGATTCAGCTTATAAGTAACGATTTCTGATCATCAATTACTGTGATTCTTCTGTGAACCCTATGAATAATGATTGCCTCAGAGGTATGGTATTCCATGCACTGTGATTTTGCTTAATGATAAGCCATGCACACTGAGCAGGCATGTGTGGGTGTTCAGATTGGCCAGAGAGCAAATAAACTTATTTGCTCCCTGGTGAGACTCTTTTCTATTCAGCTGTGGGATTCTTGCCCACAGTACACATACAAATACTTTCTAAATTAACTCCCCAGCCAACAGTTCAGTAAAATAATGAATGATTTAAACCATCAGCTTACAGTCACCTCTACAGCTATTTGCTCTTGGTGCTATGCCTTCCAAGAAACATATTCTGTACTTAATGTGATATGATTTAGGTCACTTAAGGAAAAATATCACATTGCTTTTTGCCACGATTTGTTATTATTCTTTCCATATGTTTTGTCTATGTTAACCTTAAGATGGTAGTGGAATTTTCTTTCTTTTTTCCTTTGAATCCATAGTTGGAATTATAAAATTCTTACTTCCCTTCTATTTATATATCTTATTGTGAAAACATATCACTAAAGTTTTCTCCAACTCCTTATAAGGCTTCTACCATTCATTTTTCTCAAGAACATAATTCAGTAATTTCTCACAAATTATCTCAGACCAGAAACAGGAACAATTATATTGAACATACCTACCTACTTTGAGCGACTTAGAAAAAATTATATAATAAATACTTCCATTGCACTACGTTACACAAAATGAGCCTGTGTTTATTTTTATTAGTTTATTTTATCCATATAAATTCAAGAACTACTGTAAACCTTATAGAGAGTTCAATTTAAAAAATTCACCAAATGGCTTTATTATAGGGAGATAGAATTAGAATGTAAAAGAACTGTGAAGCAATCCACATAATAATTTTAAACTAATCACATTTTTAGTGAGTTATGCCTATAGTTGATGATAGTTTAAAAACTAATGCTAATTAAAGAATTTTTGCTTATTCTTAGTATTTAATCTATGTATTAAAATTTTTAGAAATATTATAAAGTCTATGTATAATATAACTCAGAGAAACCGTTATAAGGTGTATGATAGGTTGCTAAAATCACAACTGGATATGCATTTTTACAGTCTAAGAAGAGTCAAACCATCTTAGAGGTCAATTATTCATACCATCAACATGGTAGAATATTTGTATTTTAATATAAATTTAGTCTATCTTTTTACATGGAACTATGCTTTGGAAACGTTTTCAATTTTAGCAAAAATAGAAGTGCAGATTTTATATAAAGCAATAGAGTAAGATGTAAAGAAAACTTTACAAATAATATTTTATTAGTTATTGACTGTGCTGTAATTATGGCTTCTCTTTATTTTTTCAACTTTTATTTAATAAATATAAATTTCCAAAGTACAACTTTTGGATTATAGTGGTATTTCTCCCCATAACCTCACTCCCACCCGCAACCATCCCATCTCCCACTCCCTCTCCCATCAAATTCATTTTCAATTATCTTTTTCTATTTTTTTGGACGGGCAGAGTTAGACAGTGTAAGAGAGAGACAGAGAGAAAGGTCTTCCTTCCATTGGTTCGCCCTCCAAATGGCCGCTAAGACCGGTGCGCTGTGGCCAGCGCACTGCGCCAATCTGAAGCCAGGAGCCAGGTGCTTCTCCTGGTCTCCCATGTGGGTTCAGGGCCCAAGCACTTGGGCCATCCTCCACTGCCTTCCTGGGCCACAGCAGAGAGCTGGACTGGAAGAGGAGCAACTAGGACAGAACCCGGCACCCCGACCGGGACTAGAACCTGGGGTGCCAGCACTGCAGGCAGAGGATTAACCTTGGCGCCAGCCAGAGATGATGTCTTGATATCATAAAGTGTGTCAATATTTCTCTGATCTTAATTCATTATATTGCAAATGAGTAAAAGATGATGTCATAAATACATCGATGCACAAATGATCCATCCAGAACTTAGGAAAATGGATTTTTTAGAAAAGATTTATTTATTTATTTGAAATGTAGAGTTACAGAGAGGCAGAGGCAGAGAGAGAGAGAGAGAGAGAGAGAGAATTGATTTTCCATCTGCTGGTTCACTCCTCAATTGGCCACAACAGCCAGTCCTGAGCCTATCTGAAGCCAGGAGCCAAGAGTTTCTTCTGGGTCTTCCATGCAGGTTCAGAGGCCCAAACGCTCAGGCCATCTTCCACTGCTTATCCAGGCTGTAGCAGAGAGCTGGATCGGAAGTGGAGCAGCCAGGGCCCAAACTGGTGTCCATATGGGGTGCCATCACTGCAGGCAGTGGCTTTACCCACTATGCCACAGCGCCAGCCCCAGAGTGTGCACAACATTTGTGAAGCTGCCAAGTGGGTTCCTTTAAGAGCTGAGGTAATTTGAACTCCATGTTGTCATGCTATCTTCTGACTGATGCTAAATCAAACTGAGTAAAATAGTCTCAATAGAAAATACTATTTATATTCATGTTGAGACAATGAATATATCAAGCAGTATTTCAATGAAATTCAAAAAATGTTAAATTCTGTATCCTAAGATATGAAATCTCTAGGTGTTCCCATCTGATTTTCTGGTCCACTTTGTGACCTGTTTGCAAACCTTCACAACTTCGTGTCCCTCTGTTAAAAGTAAAGTCAGTGATTCTCAGGTTGTGTGTTTCTGGCTTGCAGACAGATATGATGACTCATGGCTGTTGGTTGGTGGACATCCACAAACACAAACATGTCAAATTTAACAGAGGGAAAGTATCTTTGTCAGAACTAAGAGTTCAATGTATTGACGGTGTTTGAGGACTGGTGAGGAAAAACTTTAGAAGTAATGCTGGTACGTGAGAATCACCACATAAATGTGGGGGTGTAGATTTGTGTTTAATGACATTCACTTGGGTAGTATGGCCGTTTTAATAAAATTAATTCTTGCAAAACATAAAACCAGGATATCTTTTTTCATTTATCAGATGTTTTTTCAATTTTTCACATCAATGTTTCAGACTTTTCAGTATACAAATCATTCAGTCCCTTGGTTGAATGTATTCCCATACTTTAAAAAATACCATTGTAAATGATATTATTTTCTTAATTTCTTTTCTATATAGTACGTTGACAATGTATATGAATGCAACTTTTTTTTACAAAGGTGCTAAGAACATAGTCATTTCAATGAATGTTGCTGATAAAACCAGATATATATGTAGAAAAATTAAATATGATTTGATCCTTACCCTTTTTGCAGATATAAAAATCATCACAAGATAGATTAAAGACCAAAATGTAAGATCTGAAACTGTGAAATTGTTAGACAAAAACAAAGGTGAAACACTGGTATAGGCAATATTTTTTTTTTTTTTTTTTGGATAATACCTCCAAAGTGCAGACAACAGAAGTTAAATTAGACAAATAGCGTTATATCAAACTCAGAAGCTTTTGCACAACAAAAGAAAGCACCAATAGAGTGAAGAGATATCTGAAGAATGGGAGAAACTATTTGTAAGCTATTTATCTGACGAAAGATTAATTTCTAGAATATATCAGGAACCTAAAAACTCAACAACAATGATAGTGACAGAGAAACATCTAACCAGTTAAATTAAAATATAGGCAAAGTTCTAGAATAGATATTTCTCAAAAAACTGCAGATTGCCAATGAGTATATGAAAAAATATTCAATATCACTAGCCATCAGAGAAATGTAAATCAAATCCACAATAAAATATCACCTCACTACTGTTAGAAACAATGTTATCAAAAAGGCAGAAAGTAACAAACACTGGTCAGAGTATGGAGAAAAGTGAACTCATATACTGTTGGTGGGAATGTAAGTTAGTCCAGCTAATATGAAAAACTGTATTGAGATGCCTTAAAAATATAAATAGAACTGCTGTATGACCTAGCAATCCCACTACTAGGCATATATCCAAACAAGATATAAACTCATTGTTATCAAAAAGATAACTGTACCATTATGTTTATTGAGTACTAATTGCAGTAGTCAAAATACGGAATCAAACCAAGTGTCTCTAATTAGATAAATGGATAAAGAAAAAAGTGGTGTATATATACACAATGGAATACTTGTTAGCCATAACAAATGAAATTCTACCATTTGTAGCAAATTGGATGGAACTTGAGGACATCGTGTTAAGTGAAATGAGCCAGACACAGAAAGAAAAATACCACGTTTTCCCTTGTATGTGGAAGTTAAAACAAAAACAAAAACAAAACAAAACAAAACAAAAAAAGCAAATAAAACACACCTCAGTCTGAAAACATAATGATAAATGTTGAGGCCTCAAGAGGTGTGGTAGAATAGGGAAAGGTTGGATAATGGGTACCAATCAGAGACAGATTTAAAGAATAAATGTCTAGTATTGTACAGCATAATGGGCCAGTAACAATAACCTAGTACCTAAAATATATGTCTTAGAAACAAACAGAAAAATAGAGCACCAAGCCTCTAATCATAAAGTAATGTCAAAAAAAGGGGAAATGTTGATTACCCTGTTTAGCTGCTTCTGCATTGTGTTCATGTATTGAAACATCACACTGTAACCATGAATATGTACAATTATTGTTAATAAAATTTTTAAATTACACAGTATTTTATAAACATATTTTATATGTTAATCCAAAAAACCTGCAAAATGAAAACAAGCCCTGAAAACCCCCAAAAGTTGTTCCTCTTAGAAACATACCAATTGTAATAAAACTCAATATATCTCACTTGAGAGTTTCATTATAAAAGTATATTTAATTATTTCATTTATAAATTTTAAGTTTAAATAATTTAAATTCTTTGTAGAGGAATAGCTAATGACAACCCTTTTTCCACTCATTCAATACTTACAGGTAGTGCTTTTGTTTTTGTGAAAGTATTATTGCAAATTAAAATTTAAAGACATTAAACTTGTCAAAAATATTATATATAATATGCATAATACATAATCCTAGGACATTTTTCAATAAATATACAATGCAGTCATACAGCACTGTCTTGTGATTGGCATTTTCCAGAGAAATAAGTCTCATTAGGTGATTTCATCATTGTCTGAGCATTATAGAGTATACTCAAAAAAATAAAGGTGGCTAAAATACCCCTTGGCAATATAACCTTGTGGAGCCACTGTCAGATGTGAAGTCCTTTATTTACCAAAATGTTGTAATGTGGCTATGACTGTGTAATGGTATGCCCCCACTTATTTTATTTCTTTATTGTTGGAAGATTTATTTTATTTATTGGAAAGGCAGAGTTGCAGAGAAAGAGGGAGAGAGACAAGATAGAGTGATCATCTATTATCTGGTTCACTCTCCAAATGGCTGCAACTATTTGGCAGACTGAAGCTACAAACCAGGAGCTCCATCCAGGCCTCCCACACTGGTGGCAGGAGCCCAAGCCCTTAAGTCATCCTCTGCTTCCTTCCTAGGTACCCAAGCAGGGAGCTTGATTAGAAGCGCATCAGCTGTAACTCAAACCTTCCTTGGATGTCATTCCTTGTCAGTGAACACAGGGTTTCTTCATGAACATTTTACCCTGCATAGTATTCCACCCATGATATTCTTATGTACCTTCCTTGTGGAAAACTGGGTGTTCCTCATTTTTCACCATCACAAATGAGATTACAATGTACAGGTGCACATATCGCTTAAATGCAGCTGAAGCTCCAGTATAGACTCCTAGACAGGAGTAGCTGTTGTCGCTCCCTGTCTTCGTGGAGGAACGACACAGGACCCTGCGTTGTTCTTTTGTCTGCTCGGCCCTCCCCGGGTTTGCTGCTGGTTCTTCCTGGGTTGGCTACTGTCCCTTCCACCTCCGTGGAAGGGCGGTTCCCCCTAGCCACTTTCCCCACTTCCGCGGGGGAGCGGCACACCGCCAGCCGGCTCTCTCGGGGGCTGCTCAGATGTTCCTCAGGTGTTCCTTCAGATAGATGTTCCTGGTGCATGTTGTCTCTCTCCTCGTTTATAGTCCTCTTCCACCAATCCCAACTCTGCTACCTACACGCTGAGTACGCTGCTCTCCTCCAATCAGGAGCAGCTCCTGCTGTTTATTGGTTGAACTGGAGGCAGCTGTGTAGAAGCTGTTTCCTCCTCTCCCAGCGCCATATTGTGGGAGAGCAGATGCATAGAATAAGTCTTAATTCGAGTAACAGTCTAATCCGAGTTGCTCCCCACAAGCTGTGTCATAGGATGTAGTCATTTGTCCTTTAAAAACTTGTTTTCCTCCTTTATAACCTAGAGAAAGTTTTGTTCTTTCCTTCAGTCATATTCATATGAAAGACCATCTCAAAACCTCCTTCAGATGTTCCACTTTGTACACTTGCTCTCCTTATAACAGCCTCATTTGCTCTACCAAATTGCTTCTATAATATCTCCTTAAGAAAAAGCACCTGGCAAAGAGTTTAGGAAAATCTGTGTAGGTGGTGGCTAATATACAAAATTATTCATATAAAGAGAAGGATCTGGAAGGTTAAGCAATGCCACGGAGATGGAAGAAATTTGGGAATTCCATGCAAAAGAAACAGGATGACATTTGTTATTGGAGGAAAGGTCAAGAGTTTCAAATCCATCATTACTCTACAAGCAAAACTAGGAAACAGGGGCACGGTGTTTTGTTTCTCAAATGGTTCAAATTTTAACATCATAATCTAATATTATTAAAACACAATTCTTCCATTTTTGAAACTGTATGACTTTATTTTACTTTCTTGTTCTTGAACAATTTCATGGTTTAATATTATGCTGAAAAAATTTACTCGAGTACTTCAAAATATTTTAAAAGAATTCAGTGTTGACTTTTCTATGGTAATTTCTGAGGACTTTAAAACCATGTTTGATAATCTAAAAGAGTTTCCTGCCCAAAATAAAAGATCTGTGCATTTAATAAGAGAGAGTACAATGAAACCATCAGTAGGACATTTAGATAGATTTGAATGAGGCCTGAGTCATCCCTTCCTCCCACTCAACCTGCAGTGATTGGCTATTTGTACTTTAATCTTATTTCCTTTAAGAGGGATTAGACTGGTGGGTGGCAGAAATCAAACTGATTTACTGACAGTGTGTACTCTGTCTATGACTGTTAAAGAGAAATCCACTGTAAAGTTTGAGATCTTAACTGGAGGGGAACAATACAATTTTTGATAGCAAATATGAGCATTCGTGCAAAATTAACACATACACTATCTTAAAAGAAGACTGAATCAAATGGAGAGATTTAAATGTTTGAAGTTTTATTGTCTAAGAATGATTTTTAAGAGCCACGACATATTAGAACATGAGTCACCTGTAGGAAGGTCTGGAGTTGGGTCTGTGCTTGGAACTTTCAAGTCACAGGAAGGTGGCGCCATGTCTGGATCAGAAAGAAGGACAGTGAAGTTGCAGGGTGTGAGGATGTTTTTCCACATACAATGTGCTGTTGTGGGACATAGTTATCAAGTGCTGTCTAACACTAGAGCTTTGGGGCCAGCGCTGTGGCTCACTTGGTTAATCGTCTGCCTGCGGCACTGGCATCCCATATAGGCACCGGGTTCTAATCCCGGTGGCTCCTCTTCCAGTTCAGCTCTCTGCTGTGGCTCGGGAAGGCAGTGGAGGATGGCCCAAGTGCTTGGGCGCCTGCACCTGCGTGGGAGACCAGGAGGAAGCACCTGACTCCTGGCTTCGGATTGGCGTAGCTCTGTCCATAGCAGCCATTTGAGGGGTGAACCAATGGAAGGAAGACCTGTCTCTCTCTCTCTCACTAACTCTGTCAAATTAAAAAAAAAAAAAAAATGCCTAAAGGCTTAAAATCCAAAAGTGGTGCTTATTTTGGCTGGCGCCGCAGCTCACTGGGTTAATCCTCCGCCTGCAGCGCTGGCACCCCGGGTTCTAATATTGGGGTGCCGGTTCTGTCCCGGTTGCTTCTCTTCCAGTCCAGCTCTCTGCTGTGGCCCGGGAAGGCAGTGGAGGATGGCCCAAGTGCTTGGGCCCCTGTATCCGCATGGGAGACGAGGAGGAAGCACCTGGCTCCTGGCTTTGGATCGGCGCAGGGTGCCAGCTGTAGCGGCCACTTGGGGGATGAACCAACGGAAGGAAGACCTTTCTCTCTGTCTCTCTCTCTCTCACTGTCTAACTCTGCCTGTCAAAAACAAAGAAACAAAAACAAAAAACCCTAGAGCTAATTCCTCCTATCTAACTGTGTTTCCGTATTCCTGATCTAACATCTCTCCATCCTCCAACTACACACAGAAGTAACGAACGTTCATTGAGATGGAAATGCTAATTACCTTGATTTGATCATTACATATTGTATGCCTGCTACAGATTATCATATTGTACCTCCATAAATACATATAGATGTTATGTGTCAATTAAAAATTTGAAAAATAAAAAGGATTAACAGGATGCTAAATTGTTTCTGGTAGCATATCTTTGGAAGTAAATAAAAAGAAATTAAAAATAAATAGAAAACACCTTTGTATGGTTTTCAGGACAGAATATAGTTGGCATACAAGCATCACTCTGCCTGCTGAACTGAAATCAGACTCTTATTTATGAATTTTGTTTAAGCACAATATGCACAAATTGTTCAGCATCAAGAGAATATAGCTCACTTTTCATTCATTCATACACACATATATTCATATATACATTTATCAGATAGGTATGCTACCTTACTTTTTTTTAGAACTATTTCAAGTATTGAGAATACATTGAGGAAAGAAGATCCCTTGCTCCCAGCAGAAGATCCATAGCCATAGATTTGGGTAATATCAGTAGAGATTGCTAGGAGTTGGACAATTTTTTTATGGTAAGAAAATGAGTACCATTGGAACAGAAGTTTCATTGTGTATCCAGAATATTCAAAGTTTTCAAATGTGTATTAATCTGAAAAACTTTGTGTCATTTTGTATAAACAAAATAACTCACTTTTACAATTTTTGTAAGTAGAGGATTTAGTTATGTTAAAATGAGTTATGGAAATATGTATTTTTTAATGATTTTGAATGGAAGTATTTTTTTTTAGGAATAAATCTTGGCTCTGAAACAAAAATGTCCTTTAGTCATTAGAAAGATGTGAGATTTCAAGCAAGCATATTCATCAGATTTAACTGGATCCTTGTCAGGGAGCAATTGAAATTACTGAACAAAATTAATATCACTTCTTTTTCTCTTGATTCATACTTGAAGAATCCCTAGTGCTAACATTTTCATGGCTTTTGCTTTGTTTCTATATCCATAACACTTAAATGATGAAATATAATTAGATGACATTTCCTTTGAGAGTAAGGTTTACATTGATTATCCTTTTTTTAAAAGATCACAGTGTCTAAGTTAGTAAATGGGTCATTTCTTTATTAGCAGAGCAAGATAATTTGTTGCAGATTCATCCCTTTGTTAGGCATTTTATTTTTTCTTTTCTTAAAAATTTTATTTAAGTTATACACATTTCATATATTTCATATATACAGATTTAGGAACATAGTGATACTTCCCACTCTACCGTCCATCCTGCCCATGCTACAGCCCCCTACCACCTCCCTCTCCCATCCCCACGCTTAACTTATACAATGATTTATTTTCAGTTTACTTGATAATCATAAAGTTAACCCTACACTAAGTAAAAGAGTATGAAAAAAAAAACTTTTCCTCAAAAGGGCTGAAGCAATCATTGAATCTCAAAATGTCCATTTCACTCTAATACCTTACATTTTAGGTAGTCTATTAGTTACCTCATATCAGGGAAAACATATGGTATCTCTCTTTCTGGAAATGTCTTATTTCTTTAAGTATAATGGTTTCCAATTGCATCCATTTTATTGCAAAAGACAGGATTTCATTTTCTTTTACAGCTGAGTAGTACTCCATAGTATATTTATATCATAATTTCTTTATCCAGTCAACCATTGATAAACATCTGGGTTGGTTCCATACCTTAGCTATTGTGAATTGAGTTGCAATGAACATGGGGGGTACAGACAACTCTTTCATATGTTGATTCTTTTGGTTTGGATAATTCCCAGGAGTGGTATGGCTAGAACATATGGTAAGTTTATATTCAGATTTCTGAGGTATCTGTATGGTGTCTTACACAATGGCTGTATCCATTTACAATTTCGTAAACAGTGGATTAGGGTACCTTTTCCCCATATTTGCATAAGCATTTATTGTTTGTTAAATTCATTATGAGTGCCATTCTAACTGGAGTGAAGTGCAACCTCATTGTGGTTTTGATTTGCATTTCCCCGATGGCTAGTGATTCTGAGCATTTTTGCAAGTGTTTGTTGGCCATTTGGATTTCCTCTCTTGAAAAATGCCTGTTGAAATCTTTTACCCATTTATTAACTGGATGGTTTGTTTTGTTTTGTTGAATTTCTTGAGCTCTTTATAGATTCTGGTATTAGGCATTTTCAACTGTGGAAATAGCACTACTGTTACATGTTATACTACCCTTGTGCATCTGGGGGACTAGAAACCAAAGGATCTCCCAAACCCTAGAGTTTGTATGAGCAGCACAAGAGAGGGAATTAAAAAGTCTGCATTACAGCCTCACTGTAGGTATTTACTTGCTATATATTCTTTTTTAAATATTTATTTTATTTATTTGAAAGACAGAATTACAGAGTGAGGTAGAGACAGAGACAGAGAGGTCTTCCATCCACTGGTTCACTCCCCAGATGGCTGCAATGGCCAGAACTATGCTGATCCAAAGCCAGGAGCCAGGAGCTTCCTCTGGATCTCCCACGTGGGTGCAGAGGCCCAAGGTCTTGGGCCATCTTCTACTGCTATTCCAGGACATAGCAGAGAGCTGGATCGGAAGAGGAGCTTGGGGACTAGAATCAGTGCCCATATGGGATGCCGGCGCTTCAGGCCAGGGCTTTAACCCGCTGTAACACAACACTGGCTCCTGCTATGTATTCTTACATGCAGTTTGAATTCTCAATGTCAAATTTTCTCATCTCTGTAATGAAGATCCTTGTTCTTTATGATATTGAAAGTCTCCTACAGGCCACATCTAAAATATTAATGACTTCCTATTCTTTTATCTTTTCTTAAAGAATAGAGCTTTTAAAATAATTATTTAGATACAATTGATGCAGATACCTGAAGTTATATAACAATTCCAAACAGCAAATATTTTTCTCAAGAATTTTTGCATAAACAATACAAACATGAATAACACAGATTTTGCTTTCTACGAGTCTAATATACAAGGTCAGTGAAGGAATACGTGTTATAGTAAATGCATGTATAAAGATTTGCTGGAGAAATTGAAGTTTACTTTCAAAAGCACTTTCTCTGGTACCTTTTGTGATTGCTTCATTAGTCTAGGGTCTGCTGTATTATGGTAAGAGTGAAAAAAAATCAGATATCATTTTAAACATATCCACTAATGCATTTCATTCTCAGAAATCTCTATAATATTTTGCTGCCATTATCATCAGCAAAGAAGGAAAAGTGAGGCTCAGAGATGTAAGCTTTTTCTAACTTCAGAGTTACTGAGTATCAGCATCTGTATTCAAACCTTTGTGCCTGATTCGCAGGAACACTTCTCCAAAATACATTTTAATATGAACTTTAAAAAGAAATTTTCTACTATCCAATCTCAAAATTCAAGGAAACAGTAATACAGATGGATTAAATTAATTACATTTTGTATAACTCCTGCCCAAGAGTTAGAAGTTCTAGAATCCTATTTATATATTTGTAAGCACACAGTAGTGAAGTATGTACCATAGAATAAATTTCACCTTCATGAAGCTCATCCATTATGGTTTTGCTTCTCAAATTCTAAAGTAATTTTGATTCAGTGTCTACTACCTACATATTTTTAATGAAAGTTAATGTTTCCTGGGCAGGATGCCCAACATTCTATTTTACAATGCTCTATTCCTTGGTTAATTCATTTTTACTGTACTCAGCTGAATATTTTGTTTCCTGAGACTTGGAAGTTCATTAGAATGTAAACAATATGTGTATGACTTCTTCCAACTTGCATCCTTTTCACTTTACTATGCTCACTTGGAAGCATTGTCTCCTTCAGTTAGTCATTTGAGAATAGCACACAGGGCTTTTTGGAATCATCCTTTGATGTGGGGCATTTGTGCACTATGAAAAAGTAAAGGAGTATTAATTGATTTTTTGTAACAAATGCATTAACTCTCTCATTTTAAGGACCTCAGAATCAAAGTCATGCCCATAAGGTTTGCATAAATTAGCCTTGCTACTGAGGAATTCCAGCCATGTTCAAAAGGACCAGAAAATCCTGGAGAAATTTATAAAGTGTTAACTCTACCTGCATTCCAGACTAGAGTAAATGATAATTCACTTTGCTCAACAGTATATTCATCTCATTTACAAGTCTCTGATTTTATTCTCCCCAAAGAGTGTTCTTTCAAATCTTGGACTTCTTTGGCTCAAATCATCTTTTGCCTTCTTTGATTGAATTTCAGGGTATAAATATTCCCACTATGTACATGCTCATTTTCCTTTTTTTCCTCTAGCTTTCATTTTCTTCTTGTTTGATTATTTTTTCATAGTTAACACATTTCTTATGAGTAGATGTGCTTAGAAGTATTTATAGTTTAAAAAGATTCCCTTTTAAAAATTTGAGACATCTACTTAACAAGTTTAAATTTATAGTGGAAGAGGAGAAAACTCAGTGTTTCAATTTTCTTAAAAAATATTTATGTATTTATTTGAAAGGCAGTTACAGAGAGGGAAGGAGACACACACACACACATACACAGAGAGAGAGAGAGAGAGAGAGAGAGAGAGAGAGAGAGAGGGAGGGAGAAAGAGAAAGAGAAAGAGAAAGAGAAAGAGAAAGAGAAAGAGAAAGAGAGAAAGAGAAAGAGAAAGAGTTCATCATTTTTCACATTCTTCCCTGTGATTTTCTCCACAGTGGCTGGCCAGGGCTGGGCCAGGCCAAGGCTGGGATCCTGGAACTCCATCTGGGTCTCTTACATGGGTGCGGAGAACCAGGGACTTGGGCTATCTTCTGCTTTCTCAGTAATGTTAGCAGGGAACAGGTTGGAACTGGTGCCCACATGGATGGGATGCCAGTGTTGCTTGGTTCAGATTAAGCTGCAGCACCACAATTCCAGTGTCCCACTGCTACCTTTTTTTAAAAAACAGACCTATTTATTGAAATAATTGATTCTTCATTAAATAGATTATTTATTTGATGGAATAGTGAAACTCTCATTTGAATCAATCAACTTCTTACATATCATACTAGTTTGGATTTTTAAAATTGAAAGACAAATATAAGTAAACAGTGTATGAATGCAAAGTGTAATTCATTAAATACAATAATAATGGCAGTCACTAGGATCAGTTATATCCAATAATGAATATTTTCTTTTAGGGAATTAAGTAGGTTTTAGTAGGCTAAATAATGTAATAATTATTAGCTGGTCATCTGGAGATGAAAAGAACACCTGTTTATCAAGTTACATTGCCACCCCACCTCAGAATCATCTAGCAATCTAGCAAATCTTTCTTTTCTATTTTCTTTGTATTTATCTACAAGAATTTATAAAACCATATTGTTTTAAATATTTTATTCATTTGAGAAGCAGGCAGACAAAGGAAGACTCATACAATCACATATACATGCACATACATAGAGAGAGAGAGAGAGAGAGAGAGAGAGAGAATTGCAATGGCTAGTACTGGCCCAGACTGAAACCAGTAGCTCAGGACTCAACCCAAGTCTCCCACATGGGTGGCAGGGACCTCACCAATTAACCCATCACCTGCTTCTTTGCAAGTTTTGCATTAATAAGAAGCAAGAATTAGTAATAGAGCTGGGATCAAACCCAGATACTCTGATATGAGATGCAGGCATGCTGAGTGTCATTTTCACCTTGCATATCTTTTAATTCTATTTTTCTACATATTCTTTGAAGTAACCTTTGTTAGTAAAAATTTCCATTGTGGAAATGAAGAACTTCACACACATATACACACACACACACACACTAGTTACAGTACCTGGATATTTTTATACTTACCCTAGAAGTAGTGAATGCTGAGAAGAATGCCTTATATATTTCAGAGAATAATTCAATAATCTGTATAAAACTAAATGTAATTCAGAGCCATATATGTAGAGTGAAAGTGGTAAAGAATGTTTCCTTTCGCGCCGCGGCTCACTAGGCTAATCCTCCGCCTAGCGGCGCCGGCACACCGGGTTCTAGTCCCGGTCGGGGCGCCGGATTCTGTCCCTGTTGCCCCTCTTCCAGGCCAGCCCTCTGCTGTGGCCAGGGAGTGCAGCGGAGGATGGCCCAGGTGCTTGGGCCCTGCACCCCATGGGAGACCAGGAAAAGCACCTGGCTCCTGGCTCCTGCCATCGGATCAGCGCGGTGCGCCGGCCGCAGCGCGCCAGCCGCGGCGGCCATTGGAGGGTGAACCAACGGCAAAAGGAAGACCTTTCTCTCTGTCTCTCTCTCTCTGTCTCACTGTCCACTCTGCCTGTCAAAAAATAAAAAAAAAAATAAAAAAAAAAAAGAATGTTTCCTTTCGTCATGTTGCTGGGTGAGTCATTTATAAAAATAATTTATGAATGGATTAAATTTATAAATATATTTTATTTTTTTTAAAGATTATTTATTTGAAAGTCAGAGTTACACAGAGAGAGGATTGAAAGTCAGAGTTACACAGAGAGAGGAGAGGCAGAGAGAGAGAGAGAAAGAGGTCTTCCATCTGATGGTTCACTCCCCAGATTGCCACAACCTCCAGAGCTGTGCCGATCCGAAGCCAGGAGCCACGAGTTTCTTCCGGGTTTCCCACTTAGGTGCAGGGGCCCAAGGACTTGAGCCATCCTCCACTGCTTTCCTGGGCCATAGCAGAGAGCTGGATCAGAGTGGAGCAGCCAGGTCTCCAATAGGTGCCCATATGGGATGCCAGGGCGTTAACACGCTGAGCCACAGACCAGCCCCTATAAATATATTTAAATGATATATGGATTGGTACTATTTAAGGATCTAGAGATCATAGGCATGTATGAATTAGATCTTCAGAGAAGGTTATGAGAGTTTTCTGGATCTTAACCAGATTTCAGTGATCTTCATAAGGGTATGCTTCTTCATAGCAGCCATGCAGTAGTGTGATATCAGCCCCACTGTTTACCAGTACAATGTGTCTTAAGGGTTATTTAGCCTAGTGGTTAAGATGCTGGCATCCTGTATCAGAATGTTTGGCTCAAGGTTTGGCCTCCCTTTGGGTTTTAGCTTCCTGATAACACAAACTTCAGGAGGCAGCAGTAATGGCTCATGGAATTGGGTCCTTGCCACCATCATGGGAAACTTAGACTGAGTGCCTGGCTCCTGGCTTTGACCTGGATGACCTTCCACTATTGTGGGCATCTGGAAAGCAAATCAGTGGATGGGAGCAATTTCTCTCACTGTCGCTCTCAAATAAATAAATAAATAAATATTTGTATTCTCCTCTCAGTTACATAAAACAAAAATTTATTGCCTTTCTCCGTTTGATAGCTTTTATTAATTAATTACATGAATTCAATACCTGCATTCTCAATTCTCATAGTGTGAACAGAAACCATTAATTAAAGTGGCAGGGAAAATTTGAAGGCTATGTGGAAATAAGTTACTTGAGTAATGATGTTTGCCAAGAAGACATATTG
This sequence comes from Oryctolagus cuniculus, assembly GCF_964237555.1. Classification (NCBI taxonomy): domain Eukaryota; kingdom Metazoa; phylum Chordata; class Mammalia; order Lagomorpha; family Leporidae; genus Oryctolagus; species Oryctolagus cuniculus. The sequence continues at coordinate 42,250,302 of NC_091445.1, read as the reverse complement.
CTGGAAAGATGTCCAGAAAGATAAATGTGCTGAGAACTTTCCTTGTTAAAATGAAAGATCTTATTCTTTAACTCAAATCTAACATTCCACAGCAACTGATCCTTCATTGTTCACTACGCACAATGTCTGAGATACAGACCATTGGGGATTCTGGTTGATGAGTTGTTAAGCGTGAAGCTTCAGGGACCATATCCACTGAAGGAGGCCATGAGGAAGATAATAAGACCACTTTTGCTCATGCTAATAAACACTTCCAGTAAGGACAATGCTTATTCTTTACAAGAACAGAGGTTCAATAGGAATGGGACCAATATGTGGTTGATCAGATCACTCTTGCTATGTTGAAAAAAGGAGAGAGGGGCTGGCACTGCGGCTCACCAGGCTAATCCTCCGCCTGTGGCGCCGGCACACCGGGTTCTAGTTCCAGTAGGGGCGCCAGATTCTTTCCCAGTTGCCCCTCTTCGAGGCCAGCTCTCTACTGTGGCCAGGGAAGGCAGTGGAGGATGGCCCAAGTGCTTGGGCCCTGCACCCCATGGGAGACCAGGAAAAGCACCTGGCTCCTGGCTTCGGATCAGCGCAGTGTGCCGGCCACAGCGGCCACTGGAGGGTGAACCAACGGCAAAAGGAAGACCTTTCTCTCTGTCTCTCTCTCTCACTGTCCACTCTGCCTGTCAAAAAAATTAAAAAAAAAAATTAAAAAAGGAAGTTGAAAGCAATGTTTAAAAAAAAAGAAAAAAGGAGAGAGGAACAAAAGAAATGAGAGATAAATTTGTATATATATATATATATATATAATATATGTATATATATATATATATATATATATAATAACAGACCAGAGCAATGTGCTTTCTGAAGTGACAAAATCTCTGAAAATAATCTTATGCTTCACTTTTTATTATGGTGTTGAAATTTCCATTCTATGCATTTTTTAAACTTATATTGAAGTGTGAACTTTTCTAAAAAAATTTCAGAAAATTTCTGGACAAATTCAAAAACCTTTGGGAGGGGCAATGCATTTAACATTTTCGAATTCATTGCACGTGATTCTTTAGACAATGACCAGTCATTCTTCCATAAGATGTCCAGTGAATACAGAAATATTTTGTCTTGGAAATGATCTGGTTAAATGCTGACTAACTGCAGCTACAGGTGACAACAGAGGGTGAAGAGTTGCATTAAATGAGAACTGTGTCTGAGGAAACTTTAGCAACTGTGATAAAATATGAATCTGAATGGCTGAAGGCACAGAAAGGAAAATAGAAAATTAAAATACTTGTATGCCGCACACACAAAATATCTAGCATATACAATTTCATAGAGACAGAAAGTACAATAGAAGTTAACACAGCTAGGGAAGGGGATATAGAAGTCATTACCTCCTAAGAACAGAATCTCTGTTTGGGTGATAAAAAATTTTGGAAATAGATCATAGTGATAGTTAGAAAGCATTGACAATATAATTCACAACTGAATTGTACACTTAAATGATTCAAATGACAATACACTGGTGTATCCTGTGTTTCAGGATTTTCATAGCCATAGAGATTATTAAAATTGATGAAAGTAACATAATCCTATAATTTGGTGTTTGAAATAATGTCTTGAATGGTACTGTCTATGTATTATTCAACCTACAGGATAAATACCAAGTAGGTTATTCTGATCTATGCCACTATAATTGAATGTGTAGCTTATAAACAATTATTGCTAATTTTCTGCCTTCAGTAATTTATATCCTTTCCATTTTCACTATTATTAAAGTTATTCTTATAGATTATTAAATATTCTGATAAAGTGTAGCCCCATAATTTGAGAAAGTAATTTTATATAATATTTTCAATTATTTGAATACTAAAATATTTACTTCATATCCACCCTACCTCCTTGTTGAATATATTTAGATGATGTATACCCATGCCTGCATACACATTTCTTATAGACATGGCCTAGAAGAAGTTCATTCTTCATGTTGTCTATGCTTGGAAACTGAAATGGAAACATAAAGCTGCAATCTGCAAAACTTAGTACTCACTGTACTTTCAGCAAAAATACATGGATAATTGACTTTAAAGTGTAACTGTACGTGTATGCCTTTTAGTTTTGGTTAGTACTATCATTATTTGGGAACTCACATTTTCAAAATATTTTTATATATGATATATTCCCAATTAATAAACATCACAGCATGTTGTGCTAAGTTTAATTATTGTACATTAGGATGAAAGCAAAAGAGTGAAGCAGAATATGGACACATTTCTTTGTTTCCCATACACTGAATAATAACATATCTGGCAATATAGCTATAGTTGAAAATTTAATTCTGCATGTTTTTTCAGAAAAAAAAAAGATAGTCTGTAAGATTTTTCAGTAACTAGAAACATTTCTTATTGTTTGCTGAAGTATTGTATTAGACAATTCAATTTTGAGATGCTAATTCTTTATTACCCACACTAATAAAGTCCTCTGAATACCTTTGAACACTCTTCTAATTCATCTTAATCTCGCTTTCCTGCACATTCCTGAGCTAACCCATTCCACTGTCAGCACCAAGTAAAACAAGAAACAATTACGTATTTTTAAAGCTAGTAATGGCAGTAGAAATAGCAACAGGGCATGTCTTAATCAGGAAGGGCGGCCACAACAGGAGAGCTGGGTGGCTTTAACACAAATTGTAAATGGAGGCCAAACACTCGCATAAGTATGGGCTAAAATTCTCTTGCCTGAACTCTGGCAAAATTTTCAGAGATGGGTGATGGGGTCTTAAAAATGATTGTTGCTGATAACTTTGCAATTGCTGTCATGGTGCTCTGTTGGGGCTATTGGTTTGGCCTATGTTGATGATGATTCGTTGATGTGCAGACCTACTGATTATAACCTAAATTGAAATCACAATTTCATTTCATAAAAGAAACACTAAATACAGGTTAATGTGTTTTACTCATTAACCATCCTAACCTCCAGAGTTATTACTAGGCTTCTGACCAAAGCAATCATCAAAATAATTCTACATTGTAGTTTAGTGCAGGATTAAGGTCAACTGACTGATTTGGGGAACTGTAAAGTAATTTTCACACTTTAGAAACGATGCCATGATTACATACAAGGACTTGAATATTCTACTATAAACTTAAAAAAACACCAGTGGTGTTTATGTATTAAAAACAATAAAGACTATTGGAAGAGCTGGTTTTTCTGCCCAAGATAATAGTATAAAATAATTTTGATTTTTATTTATTTGAAAGGCAGTTAGAGAGAGAGAGAGAGAGAGAGGTCTTCCATCTGTTACTTCACTCCCCAAATTGCTGCAACAGGCATACTTGGACCACCTTCTGCTGATTTTCTAGGCACATCAGCAAGAGGTTGGGTCAGAAGTGGAGCAGCTGGGATTCTAACCAGTGCATATAGGGGAAGCCAGTATGGCAGGTGGTGGCTTATCGTCTGCACCACAAATAATTCTGATAGAACAATGTTTATTCCGCTGGAAGCTGAGGAGTTTCATGTAGAAAACAAAATTTGCAAAGAACCAGAGGGAGAACAAGCCCTGCTGGAGTACTGCACTCACTCGCACGTGGCTTTTTCCCACAACCAGAGCTCCTCATAACGTGAGCAGGCAGCATACCTAGGTTCACCAGGTGTGACATCATGCAAGATAGACTTGGTGAGCCTGAGTTTTCCATTTTGTAATATTAGGTTATATCTGTTTTTCCTTAGAGGGTGGTTTGATCATCACAGGAAATAAAAATACAAGGCTGTACTTCTGAAAGTATTTAAAATACATGCTATCTACTGATATGATTTACTTCAGAGAATGCCTTCAAATTCCTCAGTTATCCATTTAAAGTCTTGGTTAATTCGTTGGGCATCATTTTTTCTGGCCAGCACACTGGCCCCTTCGATTTTGATCTTGTCTTACATGCAAACCTGCTGGCCCCCAAAATGAAGACATTTCATATTGCATTTAAGCCTTTATAACTGGAAAAAATACAACATAGCAAATATTATGTTCATTTTATGTGAAATGAATCATGGACTCTATCCCTTTTCCTCTTTGATGTTTCATTATATACTAGTTGTTAATCTAAGATTCAGCTGGGGAGTTATGAAGGTTCCATATCTCCACCATCAAGGACTAAGATCAGATGGCCCTAGAGTACAATCAGAAAAATACTATATCCTCATTAAGTACAATAGTCAGGCCACGGAGGTTGTCTGAAGGCCAGATCTTGAAAATATTGCTATGCTCTGTTTCCTTGCTTCACTTTAGGACCTATACCTTTTTTCAGGAAGATATAGCTCTCTCAAGAATAGGATCTACATCACAATATTTTCACACTCATATTGCCTAGAAGAAAACTAAATATGACTTGTATTAGGAGAATTTTAGAACTTAAAAAAAGTAAAATTTTTGTATGTTAGAAAGATATGTATAATTTAACCAAAACATTGAAAGTAATGGGTGCACAAATGCAGCATAGCCTGTTTAATTTCAATATACTTATTCCTCACATTTAATTATATATTTCAATAGTTGTTGTAGAATCCTCTTCTTATAATGGAACAGGATTTATAATATGGCGTATCTACATATAAAGCATATCTACCATTCCCACATTTCTTGACAACTTTATATACAAGATTTAATGAGTTTAAAATCTATGTTAAAATCTATGTTATGTTACATGTTTGCCTTTTGTATTATTGTCTTGTTGAAACAATTTGAGCTGGGCTTTGCCATTTACAACTTATATAACTGTCATGCTACTTAATTTCTCTGAGACTCAATTTTTTTTTGACAGGCAGAGTGGACAGTGAGAGAGAGAGACAGAAAGAAAGGTCTTCCTTTTTGCCGTTGGTTCACCCTCCAATGGCCGCCATGGCCGGCGTGCTGCGGCCGGCGCACCGCGCTGATCCGATGGCAGGAGCCAGGTACTTATCCTGGTCTCCCATGGGGTGCAGGGCCCAAGTACTTGGGCCATCCTCCACTGCACTCCCTGGCCACAGCAGAGAGCTGGCCTGGAAGAGGGGCAACCGGGACAGAATCCGGCGCCCAGACCGGGACTAGAACCCGGTGTGCTGGCGCTGCAAGGCAGAGGATTAGCCTAGGGAGCCGTGGCGCCAGCCCGAGACTCAATTTTTCTAATATCAATAATCAGTGGAGAGCTGCATTGGAAATGTAGAAGCCAAGACTCCAGTTGGCACTCATAGGAGATGCTGGAGTTGCAGATAACAGCTTAACCCCTTGCGTCACAATGCTGGCCCTGAAAATGCTTTTTTAATTGACTTAACTAGTGCAATACTACATTTATGTAATTTCAGCTGTCTAAGCTTGTAAATTGTAACTGAATATGTTAAACATGAGTAAATTTTATTGCATTTACCAAAATGGAAAAATATTTAAAAATGTGTTGTAATTATTCAATTATTTAGCTAATTAACCTAATTAACCTAAGTCATAGATCAAATATATTTGCACACATTTAAAAGTGTCCATTTTTCTTTGAATTGATAATAGTATTTATAATTTCTTTAGAAACACGTTTCCTTAGCAGGAAAGAAACTAATACAGATTCCCATTCTGTATTTGAAAAATAATTTGCATTAACTTGGTTTAAAGTATACCAACCAATAGGCTAATCCTCCGCCTGCAGCGCCAGCACACTGGGTTCTAGTCCCGGTCGGGGCGCTGGATTCTTTCCCAGTTGCCCCTCTTCCAGGCCAGCTCTCTGCTGTGGCCAGGGAGTGCAGTGGAGGATGGCCCAAATGCCTGGGCCCTGCACCCCATGGGAGACCAGGAGAAGCACCTGGCTCCTGGCTTCGGATCAGCGCAGCGGCCACTGGAGGGTTAACCAACGGCAAAGGAAGACCTTTCTCTCTGTCTCTCTCTCTCACTGTCCATGCTGCCTGTCCAAAACAAAACAAAACAAAAAAGTACACCAACCAAAGTAATTAATTTAACCAAAAAACAGTGTACACATGTATTGTAACGTCACACTGTACCCCATAAATAGATACAATTATTACTAATAAAATTCTTTTAAAAGTTTAAAGAGATGGAAATCTTAACCAATATATTTGATCTCACACATTGATACATGCATGCATTGAGTTATGCTGTGCTCCATAAATAGGTACAATGAAAATATTAAAAGGTCAGGCATTTGCCTGCCTGTTGAGATTCCTGCTTCTTTTATTGGAGTGTCAATGTGGGAGGCAGCTTCCTCTAATGTGCACCCAGGGAGGCAGCAGGTGATCACTCACATAGTTCAGCACCTGCCAACTCCCAGCTTGGGCCTGGTCCAGTTTCCACCTTTGTGATCACTTGATGAAACCCACTGTCTGTGTCTTTCTTTCTTTGTCTCTCTCTCAAATAAATTATTTTTTTAGAAAACAAAATTAAACAATTTTAAAAAGTTGTTATTTTATGAAGAAAATGAATAGTTTTGTTTGATTTCTATGCTTAAATTTTCCCAGACTATAATGTATCTTTATTCTGTATTTTCTGTTTCTCAAAACAGTTGGAAGATATTTATTGCAAAATATTGTATTTAAATGCAAATTATACAATTGAATATAACAGAAGGGAATGATTTTCCATAGTATCCTATGAATAGAGTGATTGAAACCAAACAAGTATTTTCCCTATCATATATGAACTAATTTGAAGAAGTTACAACAAATGGATATGTTCAGATATTTGATTAGATTGAATATACATATACTCAAATGTTTTGGCATAGTTCTTATTATGGGTTGAGAAGGATTGATCTGCCAAAACCTATGTCACTGTTTGAATTCTGATGTCTTAATGCTAATGGTTAATGGATTGAGGGTGGAAACTGGATCTCATGATGGCATCTGAGCTGTGAGACCCATGGGAGGACTTTGTGTTGGGGGTGTGTCCTTGGTGAGTGGCACTCCCTGGAGTTTTGATTTTTTTCATTTCAAGTTCAGCCTGCTTCCCTTCTCCCCTCGTTTTTGTTCAGCTGTGATAATGTGTCAGCTCCACCATGACCGACCTCATCAGATTGCAGACTTGGAGGTGCTCAGTCCTGTAACCTCAAACCTCAAGCTGAAATAAATCTTTGCTTTCCAAAGGAACGCTTCTCAAGGATTTTAGTCATAGTACTGAACAGTGGCCCCATGCAATGCCTTTACAAAAGGTGATGGCAGCTATAGTAAATATTTCAACATCATGTCCAAGAAAACAATTTAAATCTAGAAGACTTAAAATAAAAACATGAACTTTTCATCATTTCTAATGCCAGAAGCTAATATTTATTTAATTTTATTAAGATCTTTCCAGGAATAGGTTTGGGAATGTCACTGTGTTATTTAAAAGAGTTGTGATGATCCACAAGTTCCTTCCTTTGCTTTTAGGACTAATACTCTTACTCTTTCCTTCCTGAATACTATATGAAGTCAATGCATATGCCTTCATGTAGGGGTATTCATACTTATCACACTGATTAATGCAAAGCTTCCTGGAATTCTCAGAGTTTTACAGTGTAACAGAATTCCCAAATATACCTGATGATAGGCCTACTGTAACCCCAAAAGATCTATAATTCAGGCATTTATCTGCTAGGGCCTGTAGTGATGAATGTTCATTGTAATGTTCTTAAACTCAGGAAGGAGGAATTCCTTTATTTGTTTTGCCCATAGCCTCCATATAGTCTTCAGAACTCTTCCAATTATTGTAGGAAACAATGGTCTCATAAATCAAACACTCAGAGTAGTCTAAGATCTTCAACTTAATCTGACATATCATCCCTCCAAGACAATGAGATGGGGTATCTTTTGTGTATCTCTTTAGAACAAGATTTCTCATTATCATTTCAGAGGTATAATCTGTCTCAACATTTTCAATAGTTTCTGTTCCTGATCACAATTTATCCCAGTGTTTTTCTCCTATGTCTGCTTTGTAAATGTCAAACTAAATAACCTTGGGATTCACTCTCTTCTGCCTTTCTTCTGTTTGGCTTTGCTAAATATGAGGGCCTTCAAAAATTCATGGAAAATGTGAATGAAGAAAAAACTGCATAGTTTCAATACATTTTTGTACCCAGATAAACTGATTTTGAATTCTGTTTTTCTGTGGACATTCTGAGGTATGCTTCACTTCATCCAGACACTAAGATATGAAAGAGTGTTTAGCAAGATTGTCACCACAGAGATTGTGAGGGCACGGAGAAAACGAGGTGCATTGTACTTCACATGAACATTTACATGAGGTTGACCTTGATGATGAAAATTTTTGCTATATCTCTGTGATCAAACTTTCTCCTACGACTGCAGAGATCTGAGGCATTCATCCATCAGGTATCAAGGAATTTTATGGCTAAAATAGGTTGTTTTGTGAATTATTAAAGTATTTTATTTGATCAAAATGATTTTGTGGTGTTACTTTCTTCTCTAATGATTACTTCAAGTCACTGGGAGATTGAATATGAACCACAAGCAAGATTATCATGTTGAAACGAATCCTGACTGTACATGTTATAATCAGCAGCATGCATTAAGAAAAGTCAGAATCTGGGAAAGTGACACTTTACCGCCCATACCCTATCTACCCTTGAAACTGCACACTAGTTCAGCCAGTGATGCCCCTGGTGTCTCCTATTGCATATCTCTAAATGGTAACAGAATTTAATTTGCACTTCCAAAAGGAACATTCTTCTTTTCTTGGGTCAGAATACATGACATGTAAAATGAACAAAATTGCAAATACAGTGATACGATCTAAAGGATGAATGTTCTAATTAACTTTCAGCTGTTTGTGACACAAGTCTCAAGAAGCAACTGGCATGAAATGATATATTCTAAAAATAAGGCGTGAGATAATTCGCTCCTGACTAATTACCAAAGGAGACGATGCAGTCATTTGCCCCTGGAGAGAGAAAACTAAGAGCAAAGCAAAGATTTGTGTGACGCTGCACATGGTTGGGAATGACCTTTGAACCAGGAGTAGTTGCCCCAATCAGTCTGAAAGTGCTGCATACAAGTCCTACAGTCTAAAAATCAGGATATATTCAGTTTCTATACTGTTCCGTATTCTCTCAGATTTTAGAGATCATCTGAAAAGCATTGTCTTCACTTAAAACTCCTTAAACAAAGTTTCATGTTGGATTACAGTAAAATACCACTTAATGCAAATATAAAAATAAGTGTCTTTTTCAGCTCATCATTCGCTTGACAATTACAAATCTCATCTTACTTGGCTTCTCTCTGGACAAATACACCATATTAATATCAAAGGAGGAAGTTAAGTGAGTGAATGTGCTGGTGTGGAAATAGAAATTCAATACTGAACCGTATGCTTGTGATCATCTCATAGAATTTCCTCATTTTAAAATAAGAAAACAAACCCTAGGGAATTGTCTTGCCCCACTTACCCGTTATAGTGGAACTGAAATTAAAGTTTTGATTTCGAGTCTAGCAACTTTGGGAGCCAGGATTTAAGATCAGAAGTACTATTATTTAATCCTGCTGGTCCTGTTAAAAATTATGCAACATTTTTAAAAAATGTGATAATGAACTTGTAACTATGAAGGAACTTAGAATGATTTCATCTGTTTTTTTTTTTTTAATTTTTAAACTTTTATCTAGTAAACATAAATTTCAAAAGTACAGTTTATGGATTACAATGGCTTTTTCCCTCCCGATAACTTCCCTCCCACCTGCAACCCTCCCAACTCCTGCTCCCTCTCCCATTTCATTCACATCAAGATTCATTTTCAATTATCTTTATATACAGAAGATCAATTTAGTATATATTAAGTAAAGATTTTATCAGTTTGCACCCACACAGAACATAAAGTGTAAAATACTGTTTGAGTACTAGTTATAGCATTAATTCACATTGAACAAAACATACATAACATTAAGGACTTATTTTATTTATTTTAAGAGTTCTAGAGAGAGGCAGAGCCAGAGAGAAAGAGACATCTTCCATCCACTGGTTCACTCCCCAGTTGGCCACAACAACCAGAGCTGAGTTGGTCAGAAACCAGGAGCTAGGAGCTTCTTCTAGGTCTCCCACGTGGGTACAGGGGCCCAAGGAATTGGGCCATCTTCTACTGCTTTCCCAGGCCATAGCAGAGAGCTGGATCATAAGTGGAGCAGCCAGGGCTCGAACTGGAACCCATATGGGATGCTCATTATTCAGGCTGGGGCTTTAACCTGCTTTGCCACAGCGCTGGCCCCTATTTCACCTATGTTAAGATGTTCTTAAATTTAGAAATCTATTAGAAAACTTTTTACTGATTCCATTATTGTTTTTTTCATTCATTTCTATACTTATATTTATGTATTAGTTGAAATTTGCATTTCCTTTTCTAAAAGTATGTACTAAAGTTTGAAGTTTATACTCAGAATATTTTTCTTTTTTTAATGTTTATTTAATAAATATAAATTTCCAAAGTATAGCTTTTGGATTACAGTGGCTTTCCCCCCCATAATTTCCCTCCCACCCGCAACCCTCTCATCTCCCACTCCCTCTCCCATTCCATTCGCATCAAGATTCACTTTCCATTATCTTTATATACAGAAGATCAGTTTAGTATATATTAAGTAAAGATTTCAACAGTTATAGCATTACTTCACATTGTACAACATATAAAGGACAGAGATCCTAGATGGGAAGTAAGTGCACAGTGACTCCTGTTGTTGACTTAACAATTGACACTCTTGTTTATGGCATCAGTTAGACTTTTTTAAAAAAAAATTTCTTTGTTTGGCATAACAGGTAAGCCACCACCTCCAGTGCTCCATCTCATATGGGCACCAGTTCAAGTCCTAGCTGCTCTACTTCTGATCCAGCTCTCTGGGAAAGCAGTAGAAAATGGCCTAAGTCCCTAAGCTCCTGCACATATGAGACCTGGAAGAAGTTCCTGGCTCTTGGCTTCGGATTGTCCTGGTTGTTGGCACCAATTTGAGAGTGAACTAGCAGATGGAAGACCTCTCTGTTTCTCTGCCTTTCCTTCTCTATGTAACTCTGATGTTCAAATAAATTTTTGTATTTAATTTAATTTTAATTTTTTTTTACTTTTTTTTAACTTTTATTTAATGAATATAAATTTCCAAAGTACCGCTAATGGATTACAATGGCTTCCCCCCCATAACGTCCCTCCCACCCGCAACCCTCCCCTTTCCCACTCCCTCTCCCCTTCCATTCACATCAAGATTCATTTTCGATTCTCTTTATATACAGAAGATCAGTTTAACATACATTAAGTAAAGATTTCAACAGTTTGCTCCCACACAGAAACATAAAGTGAAAAATACTGTTTGAGTACTAGTTCTAGCATTAAATCTCAATGTACAGCACACTAAGGACAAAGATCCTACATGAGGAGTAAGTGCACAGTGACTCCTGTTGTTGACTTAACAAATTGACACTCTTGTTTATGGCCTCAGTAATCACCCTAGGCTCTTGTCATGAGCTGCCAAGGCTATGGAAGCCCCCTGAGTGCACTGACTCTGATCATTTTTAGACAAGGCCATGGTCAAAGTGGAAGTTCTCTCCTCCCTTCAGAGAAAGGTACCTCCTTCTTTGAAGATCCGTTCTTTCCACTGGGATCTCACTCACAGAGATCTTTCATTTAGTTTTTTTTTTTTTTTTTTTTGCCAGAGTGTCTTGGCTTTCCATGCCTGAAATAGTCTCATGGGCTTTTCAGCTGGATCAGCATGCCTTAAGGGCTGATTCTGAGGCCAGAGTGCTGTTTAGGACATCTGCCATTCTATGGGTCTGCTGTGTATCTCACTTCCCATGTTGGATCATTCTCTCCCTTTTTTATTCTATCAGCTAGTATTTGCAGACACTATTCTTGTTTATGTGCTCCCTTTGGTTCTTAGTCCTATCATTATGATCAATTGTGAACAGAAATTGATCACTGGGACTAGTGAGATGGCATTGGTACATGCCACCTTGATGGGATTGAATTGGAATCCCCTGGTATGTTTCTAACTGTACCGTTTGAGGTAAGTCAGCTTGAGCATGTCCCGAATTGCACATCTCTTCCCTCTCTTATTCCCACTCTTATATTTAACAGCGATCACTTTTCAGTTAAGTTTCAGCACTTAAGAAGAATTGTGTATTGATTACAGTATTCAACCAAAAGTATTAAGTAGAACAAACAAAAAAAAATACTAAGAAGGATAACATATTAAGTTGCTCATCAACAGTCAGGGTAATTTTAATATTTTTAAAGTTACAGGGAGAGAGGAAGAGACACAGAGAGATTTTCCACCCTCTTGTTAACTACCCTGATGGCCACAACCACCACTGCTTGTCCAGGCAGAAGCCAGGAACTTCATCTGGATTTCTCCTGTGGCCTTAGGGGCCCAAGCACTTGGCCATCTCCTGCTGCTTTTCCCAGGCCATTAGCAGGGGCTGAATTGAATGTTGAGCAGCCAGGATACAAACTGGCTCCCATGTTGTTTGCTGGTGTCTCAGGCAGCAGCTTTACTGTCTACACCACAATCTCATCCCCGATTTCACACATGTTTAACTTTCAAAGTCATGGCCATCTTCTAAGGCTAGATTAGACTTTATCTTCTTTTGTGTAGTTTCCCCTCATTTTCAATTAGAATAAATAAATATCTTCTCTTCAGTTTTTGCATAGACTTCACTTTTACCTCCATGGAAAACTGCTCTTATGTCTACAGAAGTATTTCAAAATGTTCATTAAAAAATGTGTACTATCTTTAAATTCCACTCTTCAGCTAACTTTCTGAAATGGCCTAATAAATGTGTCACCATGCAGATACTTTCTATTTAAAGTATACTTTCAAGCTTTCCTGTTGAACAAATAAATAATGCTAAAATATTGTATATCAAATTTAGGAGGATTTTATTTTAACATTTTTAAAGTCAATCCTGTAAACCAACAAGAAGGAATCTCTTGCTAGAATACTATGAGACATGCATGCGTCTCTCATGTAACTGTACACCAAAATACAAACTAGTGGAATAAGGTGGGTTGAGGAAAATATCTTGCAGAAAAAATAGAGAAAAAAAAACAAAATTAAGTGAATCTGCATTTTTGATTGAGGCAACAATATGGCCTCTTTCAGACATTTCCTTGGTAATGTCATTTTCTCTACTAAATTCACATTTTTACTTGCAGTCTTATTTTAAGAATCAGTTAAACAACAATAATAAACATGGAATATTGGATTTGGAAACTATTAAATGGATTTATATGAAAGATTATTAAAATAATCAGGGACTCTTCAGTTTCCTTCTTACAAAGATACTTTATGAGAAAGAGTGTTTTTCCACTTTATGTGAACCTGCTGATCTACCAAATCTCCTTTTTATACTGTGGATATTCTTTTTCTCTCTTAATCAGCATACTCCAAACTGACACAAAACTTTTATCTTTTTCAAATTTATCTTTTGATATAGAAATAGGTTAATTAATATGGATACTAGCTAGGAATTTCAAGTTTATTAAATATTATTTTCTTTCTTTCTGATCAACTTTATTACCTTTTAAGAATCATAAGTCGATGTATAAAGAAAACAATGGCTTTCTAAAAATGCATTTTTCAATCATCCAGTTTTTGGTATCAATTTTTCAATGATATATTTGTCTGTTCAACACTAATATCTTAACATTTCAAGCAGAAATAAACTAATAATTTTTTTCTGCAAAGGAATAAATGAAAGTCAAAGCTAATAAGACACAGACATATTCACAGACTGTTCTAATACATAATTCCTTTCAGTTTTGCCTCAAAACCCAATTATACTGGTTAGTGTTATAAGATGTATAACATGAATTTTGTCTGAGAAAGAAAAATATCACACATGTTTTCTCATATATGTGAAATTTTATATATGTATATATATGTAGATAACCATAGGGATGCCATATTATTTTATATATATTTATAAATACTATCTCTAAAGAATTATTCTGTTTATATAATAGTATACACTTCTTTCCTCATTTTTAATGTTGGTCATGAATTTTATGTCCTGTGATATTAATATAGCCATCTCTGCCTTTTAAAAGATTATATATGTATGATATATATATTTGCATTTGAAGTAAATATGAAAAAGTTTAAAAATGTTAAATCTGAATTTTTATTGAATTGTTTATATTATTCCATATTCTTAAAATATTGAAAATAAACAGAAAAGCAAATGGAGAGTTAATGATTATTCATTAATTTAAAGGGGAACTAATAAAATTAAGTAGATGATCAATAAAGGCAATGATCTTTTACAAGTCTGTTATCCAAATTTATAATCTACATTGATCATTCTCACATTTAAAACTGATCAACTGACATTTTAAAAGAATTATTACTCAACAATTGGTTATTGTTTAATAAATTAAATACTTATGTAACTTAGAATACACATTTGTTCTGGTTATAAGTGTGTGTATAGGTATAGGTTTATGGGGCTGCATTTTAACATTTTAACCAGGTTATTTTTTTCCTCACAATGAATCCCTCCTTTTCTCCTGTGTAAATCTGCATTTTCCAGTATCTCTCCCCATTTCTCTGTTCCCTCTTACTCTTTCCTCTAAAGTGTTCTTCCCTCTGCATGTTATTCCAATCCTCATGACTTTCCATTTGTGCAGATTAGAGAACCTCCTATCTCCTATGCCTTTCATTCATCTCAGTCCTCAGCATTTAGAACATTCACAATTTTCTCCTAATGATACATCATTTCCCCAGTTACCACCTTTCTAACTTGATCAAAGCTCTTAATTATCATGGTAAATACCCTAACATTTGTAGTTATTGTAACTGTTATCCTTTCTCATGGAAACTCAACTTTCTGTTCAGTTCATGGTAGAGGAAAGGTAATCGGCTGCTTGTCATTATTGTTAACCAAACTTAGAACATGGGCTATGCAAACACAGAATAATTCTTACCTGTACCATAAATTTTTAAAAAAAATCAGATATACTTGCAGGCAAAATATTCTTCCCTCAACCATTCTACATTCACACATACACATATGTCTATGTGTTCAGTAGAATTGCTGTGTGCCACACTTAGGTATGGTTGACCAACCTCAACGTATATGTGTTTGTGTGTACACATGCATGCCCATGTTGAGTTTGTTAAAATTTTACATAAGTGTGACAGACAGCAATTCTACTTGATATATAGACATATATAATTATTTTCAGGAGATACCAGCTTAATTGGGGCAATTATTGTAAATGTTGATTTGCTTTTCTAAAACTGTGAGCACTGCTTACCAGAAATCATCAATCTAAGGGTGATGCCCTTTTTAGATGAAATTTAGTATTCTCTGAATCTCTCTAAAAATAAAATAAAATAATATACACAAGCATTGTGTGATTGTTTTTGTCTGCCTTTATTAGAAGTTTCATGGTTATCATTATCAACCTTGCTCTAGATACTTTCACATAAACACAACCTCAAGTACCAACATATCCTTAGTGTATGAATACAAACTTACATCTTTTCCCCACAATTAAGTTCACCTGGATTTTTGAGTGACATTGAATTTTGCTTTCAAGTTAAATACAGAGTTGATTTTTCATAAATGTAATCAAGCTCTTTAAAATTTGATCTAATTTAATTATGCTATTTATTTATAGCAATAGCACTTTAGGAAAATGAAATAACCATGGGCCTGGTAATTACAGGACATTAATTTGAGACTGTTACAAATAACCTGCCTCTGGGGATATCTGAACACACTCCTGTCTCTACTGCAATAGAACTTCCAATGTCATTATTACATTGTAATTTGTTTCCTTTTATTGTCCCTGTGCCAACCTTTGATTGTTAGCTATAAGATCCATCTTTCCCTTTAACCATGAACTTTCCTGCCAACCAGATAATGAAGGGACTGCAAGAAGTTTGTGGGGTGAGAGGATGGGAGAAGCACCCATCTCTTGCTCTGCTTAAGGGGGAGTTTCCAAAGCTACTGGGTCTCAGCTTGGTTCTTGTTTCCATCGGAAGCCCTGGATCCATTGCTTAAACAACCCCACTACTCCCTAGAGCTGGTGTCAGCTTCATGCAAGTGCTTAATGTTGGTCCTCCCCATCCGCTTTTCACTCTTCCAGGTTTTCCACTCCTCTACAGCTGTTATACTCTACTGAAATATTTTATGTGGGTTCTGTTGTCTTTGTGACTAGACTTTACCTGATACATAAGCTTACTACATCAGTATTTTAAAACATCTTTTTATTTGACATGGTACAAACCAAAAAGCCAAATGGATTTAGAATTTTCTTTTTTTTTTTTTTTTAACTTTTATTTAATGAATATTGGCACAGGCAAAGAGTTTCTGGAAAAGACCCGGGAGGCACAGGCAGTCAAAGCAAAAATTAACTATTGGGATTGCATCAAATTGAGAAGTTTCTGTACTGCAAAAGAAACAGTCAGGAGAGTGAAGAGACAACCGTCAGAATGGGAAAAAATATTTGCAAACTATGCAACAGATAAAGGGTTAATAACCAGAATCTACAAAGAGATCAAGAAACTCCACAAAAACAAAACCAACAACCCAATTAAGAGATGGGCCAAGGACCTCAATAGACATTTTTCAAAAGAGGAAATCCAAATGGCCAACAGGCACATGAAAAAATGTTCAAGGTCATTAGCAATCAGGGAAATGCAAATCAAAACCACAATGAGGTTCCACCTCACCCCGGTTAGAATGGCTCACATTCAGAAATCTACCAACAACAGATGCTGGCGAGGATGTGGGGAAAAAGGGACACTAACCCACTGTTGGTGGGAATGCAAACTGGTCAAGCCACTATGGAAGTCAGTCTGGAGATCCCTCAGAAACCTGAAGATAACCCTACCGTTCGACCCAGCCATCCCACTCCTTGGAATTTACCCAAAGGAATTTAAATTGGCAAACAAAAAAGCGGTCTGCACCCTAATGTTTATTGCAGCTCAATTCACAATAGCTAAGACCTGGAACCAACCTAAATGCCCATCAACAGTAGACTGGATAAAGAAATTATGGGATATGTACTCTTTAGAATACTATACCGCAGTGAGAAACAACGAAATCCAGTCATTTGCAACAAAATGGAGGAATCTGGAACACATCATGCTGAGTGAAATAAGCCAGTCCCAAAGGGACAAATACCATATGTTTTCCCTGATCGGTGACAACTGACTGAACACCAAAAAGGAAACCTGTTGAAGTGAAATGGACACTATGGGAAACGGTGACTTGATCAGCATAGCCCTGACTGTTAATGAACAACTTAATACATTATCCCTCTTAGAAGTTTTTTTGTCTGTTCTACTTAATATGACTGGTCTAATTCTGTAATTAATACACAGTTATTCTTAAGTGTTGAAATTTAACTGAAATGTGATCCCTGTTAAACATAAGAGTAGGAATAAGAGAGGGAAGAGATATATAATTTGGGACATGCTCAAGCTGACTTGCCCCAAATGGTAGAGTTAGAAACATACCAGGGGACTCCAATTTAATCCCATCAAGGTGGCATGTACCAATGCCATCTCACTAGTCCCAGTGATCAATTTCAGTTCACAATTGATCATAATGAAAGGATTTAGAATTTTCGTATCTCCGTCAAATTACATATATAGATATGTATAGGAATACATCTAATGCTCAATTATTTCACAAAAATTCTACAATTTCAGTTCATAGCTTTAATTGACCTCTGCCTTTAATATCTGGCAACAGTTAGTCTGCTTTATACCCCAATAATTTTGTCTTTGCAAGAATTTCAAATAAATAGAAACACACTCTGTAGTCTTTCCAATATACCTTCTTCTGCTAGGCGTACTACATTTGGGTTTCATTCATCCTTATGATTATCAATGTCTCATTTCTTATAATTACTGGGTAATAATTTATCTTATGAATTATCAGAGTTTATAATTTCTTAAGTGTCACTCAGGATGCTTCAAGTTGGGTCAATTACAAATAAAATTATTATAAACTATTACTCTTTTGGGGATTTCTGTGTTAACATAACTGTATTTCTACTAGGGTAGGCTTAATATTTTTAAGTAAAATTTATAATTTTAGATCAGTTTTAGATTAACAGAATGTTTACAAAGATAGTACAAGACTTCCTACAAAGTTCAAACTCAGTTTCTCATAATATTAACAATTTATTGTAGTATATTTATCACAATTAATGAATCAATATTGATGTATTTTTATTCACTGAAGCAAGTATTTTAATTCTGATCTCCTCATTTTTACTTATTGACCGATGCTTGCTACAGGATCTCAGTGGAACACCACTCTGCCTTTAGTAGACAGGGCTTCTTAAGTTTCTCTTTGCTGTGAGAATGCTTCTAATTTCCCTGCTTTTAATCATGTTCACAATTTTGAGATAATGGCCAGGCATTATGTTGACTACCCCTCAGTTGGACTAGCTCTGATATTTGCTGCTAGCATTGTTTGTTTTGGGGAGGAAGGGGTTGTTTTCATTACATTACAAAAGGGATGCAACTGCAACATAATTTATCACAAATCCATTGGATAAAATATCTTTTTCAAAATATTTACCTCATCATGTTTTTCAGGAATTGTGACAGTTTATGATCCCCAAGTATAATCAATAAAGTTAACAAAAAAAAAATTGAAAAGAAAACCTTTTAGAGGATGGGTGTTTAATGCAGCAGTCAAAGATGTTTGTGATACCTGCCTTCAAAGTCAGAGTACCTGTGCTCAAATCCTGGCTTTGGTTCATATTCCAGTTCCCTGCTGATGTGCTCCTAGGGAGACAGCCCTTGAGGGATCAAGTACTTCAGGCTTTGCCACCCAAGTGGGAGACCTGGATTGAATTCCTGGCTCCTGGCTTTGGCTTGGCCAAAGCCCCAGTTGTGGTGGACATGCATTTAAGGAGTGAACCCCAAGATGGGAGGTTTTTGTTCTGTCTGCCTCCTTGTTTAGCTTCCCTCTCTCTCAAATAAATTTTTGCAAAGTATTTAAAAATTAGAAAAAATTCTTCAATTCATGTGAAATTGTAATGTTATGTTTTATATTGCAGCTCTTAAAAGTTTTAATATTTACGTGAAAACCAGTTATGGAATGTCATCTTATGTTTTCTTTTTTTGTAAACACTACATTATTGTGAAAGGAACAAAGATCTTTTCATCCTTAGTTCTTTCAAGGATTGAGACCCGAAGTTGGATTAGTAACTTTGCCTTTGTGAGAGTCAGTTATATCTGCCAAACTTCATTAGAAAATGCAAACAGCCACTTTGTTATCTACTAGTTATTAGATATACTAAATCAAATGGTTGGGAAAATGCTCTCTGAAGTATGCAACGGTGTAAAAATTTAGATTATAATGATTTTCATCAATATTTTTGCAACTCACATATATGACTTTATATAACATATGAAACTCATAGAGCAATAGCAATGCTTGAATATAATTTTATAACCCTTATGAAATCTATTTGGATTCATACAACTCTTCATATTATTAATAAGATGTATAATAATAGTCTAATAATGCTGATTTGATGAAGAAATTGTATGTACCTGGTATTTGCCATTCCCTTGAAGGAAGAATGGGAGAATGCTAATTCACAAAGGAGACTGAGAAGCCACACCCCAGAGGTAGAAGGGACAGCAAGAAAATTTGGATCAGTTGATTAGTGGTGGGGAGTTAATTAAGACTAAAACTCTGTGAGATAGGTCAGTTAGAAAAGTATGGAAAGGATTTTACAGCAGTCAGAGAAATGTTGGGCTACTGTCTTACAGCAGTGGAGACAGAGAGACGTATGAGAGAGAAATGACAAACTGAAGGCCAGATTTTTTTTTTAAATTTATTTGACAGATAGAGTTACACAGTGAGAGAGAGAAAGACAGAAAGAAAGGTCTTCCTTCCGTTGGTTCACCCCCCAATATGGCTGCTACGGCCAGCGCTGTGCCAATCTGAAGCCAGGAGCCAGGAACCTCCTCCTGGTCTCCCATGCGGGTGCAGTCGCCCAAGCACTTAGGCCATCCTCCACTGCCTTCCCAGGCCACAGCAGAGAGCTGGACTGGAAGAAGAGCAACCGAGACTAGAACCCGGAGCCCATATGGGATGCCAGCACCTCAGGCGGATGATTAACCAAGTGATCCATGGCGCTGGCCCCAGCTTTTTAAGTATAGGCCTAGAAACACATACACTCCAAATATAGCAATCATCACATACACTGGGCCACTACTGGTAGGTAGAAGAAAGACTGAAGAGGCTGTTTAGTAACTGCAATGCACTAGCATTTTGTCCTTGACATATACATATATATATATATGTATATATATATATGGTTTCTTATATATTACATTTGTACATATACTAGAGCACTGAAATTTGATTATGAGTATATTCCCTCTTATATACTTAAAACATTTAAGAATATAATCTGAAATATGTGAGGGATCCAAAGTTTCCTTAAAAAAAAATGGTCAAATTGTCACTCAGGACATGAAGCTATAATAGAAGCACCATTTCCCTTAAGTTTTTGATCCTATTATGTTGGAATTCCCTTCAAAATAATCCCTAAGACTTTTGCTCTGCTATCTGCATTACATTTAAATTTCTCAGTATTCCAAATGAGAGAAAAGAGATTTATACGTTAAGTACTAAAAATGTGATGGGCAATTTCTTTTTCATGTATTAATCCAAAAGCTCTCAAAGTTTTTGGTCTCAGATGCTTTTCCATTCTAAAGCTCTCATTCCAAAACACCCTACATTTCCTCTTATCCTTCCCCTTTCTCAATCTTAACTCCATTGCAAATTAAAATTGGTAGATATTTTAAGATTGTTTATATTTTATTACATATTATTGTTACTTATATAGCAATAAGGAAGCAGAAAATTAACATAGATAACAAATATTTAATTGAAACTATATTGGCAAAAAAAATTGTACTATGAAGAGAAGCACCGTTTTGCATTTTTGCCAACCTCTCTAATGTTTGCAGTAATCTAGCACAGTTTGAAATCCATATGTTCACTTGATCCTAACTAAAGAGGCCAGATTTACTTTTTTTTAAGTATATGAGGAAAGTTTAGCCTTACATAGATGCATATTTGGTAATGGGAGGAATATGTGGATTGCCTTTCCAGGTAATTGTGAATATTTGTCTTTGATACTATACTAAAATGTGTTATGTGGTAGTTACTTAAATATTAGTTTTGCAATTTGTGGTCTAAAATTGCATTTCTGAAGTTTTCATACTTTGTTGCATTAAAATTTATTGGATTACATTGCACTTTGGGTGAATCTTTAACATTTGTATGATTATCATGCACTTGCCCATTAGAAAATAGCAGTTTAGTGAGTATACAAATGTTCCGAATGTTGACACATTTCCTTTAAATGTGGGAAGCTATCAAGCTCATGGTATCAGTTGTAAGTTTTTAAAACTAATTTTCACTGGGAGGCACAAATATTGTCATTGAAAACAAATATCCGTAATGGATTTCTCATTTTGTTCATTTTCTTTAATGTCTGTTGATATTCCCAAGTTCAGTTTGTTAGTCACTCTTTCTGGTAAAAGTGATGTTTCTTGGAAAATGTGGCTCATTCAGCTCACAGCTCATGGGATTTTCCCCAAGATCCATCACACTTCAGAAAGCAACAGAAGAGCCTACCATGTGTGTGTTTCCAATATTACACAGAATATCAAAAAGTAAAACTACTTGTAGTAGTTTGACAAGATATTTGATACACTTGTTATTTTTCTTTCTTCTACAAATATCTGGTGTTGGCTTCACACGAACTACCAATGAAGTCACATCACAGCACTCCATCAAATACTGAGTGCTAGGGTCCCTAATAGTTTTTTTTTATCTATTGATTTTTCGCAATTAGTACAATATCAGAAAAGGAAGACAAAATGTTATCTTATTTTTTATTTTTAAGGATGTATATATTTATTTGAGAGGAAAATTACAGAGATTGGAAGAGACAGAGAAAGAGGTCTTCCATCTGCTGGTTCACTCCCCAAGTTTCCAAAACAGCCAGAGCTGGGCCAATCCTAAGCCAGGAGCCAGGAGTGTTATCCGGATCTCCTAGATGAATGCAGGGGCTCAAGCACTTGGGCCATCCTTAGCTGCTTTCCCAGACCATTAGCAGTGAGTTGGATCAGAAGTGGAGCAGCCAGGACTTGAACCAGCACCCACATGGGATGTTGGCACTGCAGACTCTGCTGTGCCACAGCACTGGCCCCAAGGTCTCATTATTATTATGGGGATCATTTTAGCTTGCCAATGCCACACACTTTTATTTGAACAGTTTATATTTACTCTTATATTGAGGAACACACCTCCATGGGGACTCACGTGTATGGACAAGTCCCAAAGAGGATGTTAGAGCTTTTTCTTTACATAGGATATAAGCATGAGTTTCAGCTAGATATATTGTCTTCATTGTTTCAAAAAAAGATTTATACAACAGAGCACAGAGTCAAAAGTAGCTTGGATTTTGATACATGGTCCTTAAGGAATGATTGCATAAGCAATGAGTTTGGAGAATTTATGAACACAGGGTTGTTTCGACTAGTAGAATAGATGCAGGCTCCTTGACTAGCACCAGGCAGAAGTTCCAAAGAGAACAAAGTTCAGATAGTTAAGGATCTGTGGGAAACTCTGGTCAAAACAGTCCTTAGGGCCGACACTGTGGATCATTAGGTTAACCCTCTGCCTGTGGTGCAGGCATCCCACATGGGTGCCGGGTTCATGTCCTGGTTGCTAATCTTCCAGTCCAGCTCTCTGCTGTGGCCTGGGAAGGCAGTGGAGGATGGCCCAAGTGCTTGGGCGCCTGCACCCGCATGGGAGACCAGGAGGAAGCACCTGGCTCCTGGCTTCGGATCGGCACAGCACTGGCCATAGTGGTGAACCAACGGAAGGAAGACCTTTCTCTCTGTCTCTCTCTCACTTATGTAACTCTGTCAAATAAATAAAAAAATAAAAATAAAAAAAACAGTCCTCAAGCAGTAAAGGAATTGCAAGGCTATTTTAAAAAATGAGGCAAAAATGGAGTTAAGAAATAATATATGTTGGAAAAAATGAAATCCATGTTTTTTTTTCATAATATGCATTTTCATGAAATTTTTGAAGGCATTTCATATGCATGAATATCAAGTGTTTTTGCATCAATATAAATTTATCTTTTGTTTCCAATTTTTATGACCTTTTAAAAGTAGATAGATTTGAGGATGTTAGAACAGAGATGACTCTCCCCATCACCCACTTTTAAGGTTTGGAAGCGTCTCACAATTGGATGAAATAGGAGTAAAAAACATTTTATGCAAGACTATATTTAGACTTACCACAGTGTTCATCAGAACATGATTTTTATGGATTCAACAGCAAGTATTTTGGCACCAAAAACTATGTAAAAATCTTGCTTCTAATTTTCACATTGGAACATATACTCTGAGATTTTGTCTTCTTGATTTTTAAAAATGATTTTAGAATCTATAAAACCTAAATTTGCACATGTGACAATTCTTTTCAGGGGGAAGGAAAATTATTTTTTATTCCATTACAGTTTTTCTTCATGGTTTACCTCTTTTTGAGATACTAAAAATTGCTAGAACTTGAGAACACTGAAATATCATTGAAAAATATAGATCAAACATTAGAAGTAATCAAATTATTTTGATTCCCAAACAAAAATGCATAAAATTTCAGAGATTTATAAATTTTAAAAACATTTTGAAGTTAGAGATAACAGAAAGATAATGAACAGAAATAAATTGACCTGGAACTTATGGCCACAATGCCGTAAAACTTACTCATATTAAAATGATTAGATTAAGATAGTAAAGAATCTGTAACTGAAATGAAAGATTACATCAGGAGAAATGCATCTTGTTATCACAACTGCAAAGCAAGCCAATAGTGACAAAATGCAAGCCAGTTAAGTAATCAGAAAATGTGATTTCATCATAGAAATGCTTCAAATGACCCATCCCTTATAATTTCTGCTTTATTCTAAAGTCAGCTTTGGAGGAATATATAGGATTTCTAAAACTACCAAATTAATGAAGCATCCAATATAATAATGAGCCTTTTTTCACTGAGTACCAATTTTGAGCTTACTATGCATTGCCTGTCATTTCTGAGCTTTTCTTACTCAACTAAATGAACAAATGAAAAGCTAAAAGCTATTGAATTATCAATCCCTTTAAATATATGTCACAATGTTATGTAGGACACAGACAATGTGACCATTGCAAAAATGTTTTTAGAAGTAGGTTTCAGATGTCACATTTTTGAAAATTGCAATTATATTTTATTTCAATGTCTATGAAAATATAATCAAAATGACAGCCAGAATTTGAGTGTTTCTTGTTTTTACATTATCTTTGGCACCTGCGACCATACTTTAATGCTTGTCAGAAACAATAAAAGGGAACTCCCACAACCACTTGGGACAGATCTATCTACAGGACCCCAGGGATTCTACCTAGGAACGAGCTGCTCTGTTTAAATCTACTTGGTGTTATGAGCCCTATGCAAGGAGTTCTTTCTAAAGATGTGGTTATAGCATTTATTTTCAAATTACTTTATTTGTTAGGCCACAAAAATGAAGCTTGATATTTCCAATTTACAATTTTGCATCAAAGTTATAGAAGCAGTCAATATGAACCACAAACTCGAAGCATAAGAAAAGGCATTATGGCATAGAAGATGAAGCTGCTGCCTTCAGTACTGGCATTCCATATGGGCACCTGTTCAAGTCCCAGCTGCTCCACTTTTGATCCAGCTCCCTGCTTGCCTAGGAAAAACAGTGGAAGATGGCTCAAGTGCTTGAGCCCCTGCTAACCATGTGTGAGACCTGGAAGCAGCTCCTGGCTCCTTACCTTGACCTTTTCCAGCTCTGACCACTGCAGCCACCTGGGGATTGAATCAGCAGCTCACAGATCTCTCTTTCTGTCTGTCCTTCTCTTCCTGTAACTCTGACTTTCAAATAAGTAAATGAATCTTTGAGGGGGGCATGTGTGATTCTGGTTGTATACTCAATTTTGGCCTAAAGTGAACATTTCTCCTTACATTAAAATATATATTCATCAAAAACTTGAAACTAGAAACTGGAGATCCTTTATTTTCCAGGAAGGATGCTTAATCTTGACCAAGTATCAGTAGAGGTAAAAATAAGTTTTTAAAACATGTGTCAGCTGTTCTTCATTCTGGTTAGTATCTGAGTATGTTCAAACTGACATGATTGATCAATGTTAACATTTGAAGACAAATAGAGAAACAGCATAATTTGTAGATTGTATTCCTTGATAAAGTGGGAAGGTGTTGAAAGGACCAAGTTGAGGACCAACATTGTGGCATAGTGCATAAACTTGCTTCCTGCAGGGTGGGCATCCCATATGGATGCTGGTTCGAGTTCCGGCTGCTGCTCTTCCAATCCAGCTTTCTGCTATGGCCTGGGATAGCAGTAGAAGATGTCCCAAGTGCTTGGGCCCCTGCACCCGCATGGAAGACCAGGAAGAGGCTCTTGGCTCCTGGCTTTGGATTGGCTCAGCTCCAGCTGTTTTGACCAACTGGGGAGTGAGCCAACGGAAGGAAGGCCTTTCTCTCATTCTCTCCATCTCACTGTCTGTAACTCTACTTCTCAAATAAATAAATAAAATATTAAAAAAAAAGAGTCCTGGCTGCTCCACTTCTGATCCAGCTCTCTGCTATGGCCTAGGAAAGCAGTAGAACACGGCCCAAGTTTTGGGCCCTTGCACCCTTGTGAGAGCTCCGGCCATTGAGCCATTTGGGGAGTTAACCAACAGATGGAAGACACCTTTCTCTCAATTTAATCGCAAATAGAGGAAAATATATTAATATAATATTCTTATTTTATGCGTTTTCATTTTAATTACAATAATTATAAAATTGGTAAATTTTTGTATGTGAGTCCAGAAAATTTCAAAGCATATAAAACTAAGTAGAAACTACAATGTATTTTATTTAGAACTCAAATGATATTAGTGAGCCAAAGAGGATTACATACATGTGCTGTCATTTTATAAAATAAATTGTGTATGTCTGCTTATATATCTTTTGTTGGTATATGTTAATAAGATTTATTCATTATTACTTGTTAAACAATTCATTACACATGGAACAGAAGCATCTCATGATACTGTGTTAGATGCTTTTCAAGTACCAGTGTATGGATAGAAACCAAATAGGTGATTCAAAAAAACTAAACATTTAAATATATTGTTCTATTTACAATTGTGTAATTAATGACTTTGACTTTCTCTGGCTTAACTAAAAACTAGTGGGTGAAGCAATTACAGTGCTATCTACTGAGGGAAATTCTGAAGTATATCCGGATTTTGCAAATGAAAACTTGAAGAAGGATTAATTTGGAGAAAAGTATGCTTTACCAAGCCAATTCCCTTAGCAGGAATGGAGTCTTTGATTAACTCACACATATGGGGTTTTGACAACATTTTTATGAATTTTATTGCTTAACGTTGTAAGACTTAGTTGGAGCAGTGTTCTCTTGAAGTTTATTCAACTGGGACATGTCAAAGAAAGTTCTCTCATGTTTCATCTTGGGATGCAGAAGCCAGAGTAAGCTTAGTGGAAGATAGAAGGGAGAAGGAGGTAGACACCTGATTATAAAGACATGGCAGGACATGCAAAGAAGTGTTCTGTTTATCCAAAGAAATAATTTACAATAGGAAGTTTTAAAGATTTCTTGACCATATTATATTTTAACAGTAAAGCGAATCTATAATGCAGGTGCACATGCAAAATAATAATGGTAATTCCTTTTATGAGGAAAATGTTAATATAATACTTTTCATTTATTACTTTAAAATTTTATGTTGAGCCTTATTTTGAAACTAGCAGTGATTTTTTATCTAGTGTTAGGTTCAGAGAGCTTCGCTAAAATTCATCAATATTTCCCTCGAATCAGGAATTTCTATACTTTCTGCTTTTAGGAATCAAAAACCTAGGCATTTGGAAATCTTAATGCTTGCTATATTGTTTTCTCTAGAAAGTTTTGAGAGAATTTGCAATATGCTGTTTGGAAGCAGATCAAAATATTATTAAAAATGTGTGGGTAACACCAAACGTAGGCCTGCCTGCTGGGTTGAAATGAGGCAAGGCTGGTTGTAAGGCTGGAAGTCCATGAACAATGATAGAGTAATTAGAATAGAAAGTGGAGTCTGTTAAGAAATTTCTGTGTTAAAAATGATTGGAACTTTGTGATTCCACAGCTACTGTTATGAAAGAGAGGAAGCAGGCAAACATCACTCAGGGCATCACAGTGTGTTCAGCTGGGTGAATAATAATATTGAACAATGTGAATTCCACTGTAATTGAGCTGTCTTGGGTCGTGATATACTCTGTGCCTCTTGGAAGGCTTTAATATAGACAGTGAAGTTTCCAAGAAGCTTTACTATAAAGAAAATAATTCCCCTTGGTTAACAATATTTCCCCCATGTATTTTCTGGGTGAGCTATTTTTCATTCACTAGTTGAGGGATTCATTCATTTCTAAACACGGGAGGAATATGCTGATTTGTTTTTGTTGGTTTGTGATATTCTCTTTTGGCCTCCTACATAAGTTTCTTGTAATTCACTGTTTTGCTCATTTGTGAGCTTTAAGTCCTCTGAACACCCTTTAAATTATTCTTGGAATAAAAGCCAATGTCTTCTCTTTAGGAGTATTTCTGCCTCTGATATGTTCCCATTAAATCTGTCTTCCCATTTACTCTATAGTGAGGCTTCTAAGCCTAAATATGGATGGTTAGTGACTCCTTATGGTCATCAATGATATACCTAATTTAACAATGTCTAAACAGACTGCAGAATAATGGTGTCCCTCCATGAACTTGCCCTTGGCTACTTCTCTCATAATTCATCGTTTAGTTGCCAGACAGTGTATTATTGAGCAATACCGTGATGATATCTGTTACCACCGCATGATGTGACGTTTCCTGGTTCATTCATTTAATTCATGATGCTCCCTTTGAAAATATACTGAAACTCAGATCCCTGACTCACTAACCAATAGGCATTGCATATTTCTTCTGAGTCCCAGCATTACCTGTGAGAAGTCTTCCATGTATGATATTCTCCAGCTGGAAAAGATGTCCCTCTTTTCTGCCACCATATCCCATGGAATGTAACTGTATCATTGCATTTACTTCATTGCTGTAAATGAATCTTTTTTCACATATACGTCTCTTAAATCAAGATGTGAGCTGCTTGAAGTCAGGTATATCTTTAAATGTATGAAATCTGGATTAGTTAGCTTTTCATCATTATAATAGTTGAGAGAGGTCATTTATAAAGGAAGAAGCTTCATTTTGGCTCATAGTTTTGAAGGTTCATAGTAAAAGGTCAGGTAGTCTGCTGAACTTGCACCTGATGAGGGTTCTGAATGGCAGACTTCCTGTAGAGGAAGGGCCATCTGTAAGTCCAGGAAGCAGAGACAGGAATATGATCTTCATTTGTATCTGGGTTTCTGTTCTTATGCAGTCACATAATTTGGTCATGGAGATTGTACCTGAGCAACTAAATACAGTTCATTTACTTCCCAAAGACCCCATTAGGACACCATAATTGGATCAAATCTTCAGTATTAACACATAAACTCATAAATTTGGGATTTAAACATTTGCATGAGTAGAAGAGCTAAATCCCCTTCAATATGGCAGGGACTAGTATCATGGCTTGTGTACAGAAATTCTTTAAATTCCAGTTGAATGAAAGATGAAGAGGAAATGAATCTTCAAAGTTGCTTTGCTATTTAATGGGATTTCCCAATTGGCTTCCTACTAGTTCTTCTTTTTTGTCTGAGTATTATTTTCTTTCTAGTAGTTTCTAATAGATATCTATGCTTTTAATTCAGTTGAATTCTTGATTCCAGAGTTTGCTGGCTATGCTATTGCTAGTTGGCATTTCTTGTGACATGTACTATTTGCTTCTTAAATTTCTTAAGGGATTTTATTGAGTTCATAAACTATTACTTTTACTCATCTCCGTTTTATTAAGGTACAATGATGAATAAAACTGATCAGATAAGTGTGATGTGAGGTGATGCTTTGTTATGTGCATCCATCATGAAATGATTAAATCAATTTATTAGCTTGTGTGGTAGAACCATTAAAGATCTTTTCAGCAAATTTCCTATGTGGAATACATTATTATGAACTATAATTACTATGCTGTGCAATAGATTAGATTTCTAGAACTTATTCTTCCTGCCCCATTGCAACTTTGTGTTTTCTAGCCCAAACCCACTAGTCCTCCTTGAAGTTGGTTTGGTAAAACATGTGTTTCTAGATAATGAGTTATTGGAAATGATGTATAATGTTGTGTACAAGACATCAAAATCTGTATGTTCTTCGTGTTCTGTCTTCCTTTTTCCAACAACTTGAAGCACACACATTGAGATGACAAATGGCATGGTGGCAACTTCTGATATCCTGATGGAAGCAGGATTTTTGATAGAGGACTCTTGCTCAAAGTATTGTCTAACATGCATCAGAAGTTGTATAAACCAGAAATAACACATGTTTGGGGGTTATTTATTGCCTGCTCTACCCTGATTGATGCAAGAGGATTAGGAATTAACAGGGCAGACTTTTGTTAACTATAATCACCTGATTGAATAGATTTTGCATGTCAATAAAATGTTACTAGCTTACTCTAGGCAGTAGTTAGTATGCATTGTTTAAGGAATAAACTACTTAAAAAGAGTGAACTACAGAGTTCTACTCTGTGCTTGTGTCTCTATCACTAACTTAAATGACTTTACCAGTTATCACATATTTACAAGTTTTAATCTCTTTTTTAACCCCCAAAATTTCAGACATATTCAATTAGGTCTCCTAGCATAAACCACGCAGACATTTTGAAAATGCATTTTCTTGAAATAATTTTTAAAATTATACTTTGCCACATATTGAGAAAAAATAATTATTTGAAGCAGCAGCAAGTGAATGGAAGAATCCTAATATTTAAAATCTTATTCAGCTGTGTGAGGTTTTGATGACTGTTTGGAAAGCCCTAATGGTTTTATTATATCCCCTACAGCAATGAATTAAGTATTAAGAATGAATTAAAGGCAATAATAACACATTTTAATAAAGGACATTAATTAACATATGTTGAATGTTAACTAATCTCTTGTTCTTGGCAACAAGTTTTATCAGCCAGAGGGCAGTAGAATATAAGGTGAGAACATTGTACCTCCATCACAATAGTCGATTTGGGGAAGACAGGCAGTGACTCACAGCTATGTTAATACATCAATTTATAAACTGAGGTTATTCAAGCAGAGTAAGTCTTCATTTACTTATTCAAAGGGTTTTTCTCACATTAATACAATTTAATGTATGATCAGTAAAAGCAGAATTACAACTGTTGTATATCAACAATCTCTGGAGAGTTCTGCTTTATTAATGTGCATCATAATTTAGCACAATTTAGCTCATGGTATTCAGACATAATAGTAGAGTATCTGCTGATTAATCATTGTATGGAAATGGTAATGTGTTAGTTATGACTTGGTTAAGGAATGAACGTTACTGATTGACTGCACTAGTGAAGTAAATAACAATTTCACCTAATAGCTCATCAAAATGATGAGTGATTCCATAGAGCTTTTGTGAGTGAAAATTAATCATTTATGGAAGAAGAGTCATTCCAAAATTCTAAAATCAAAGATGTTACAACTTTGAGGAAACAGTCTCTATTTTCATATTTTATTATTCCTGAGAAATTTTCATTCTCTATATGCTTTATATTTGTTCTTTTTCTGTTCTTATGCTAGAGCTATATGAATATTTTGCAGTAATTTGAAATTTAAATAATTGATTAATGCAAATGCTTATGACATGTATTTTGTTTCTTAAGTTTTTAAAAAGTTTATTCAGATTTCTGGATTCAATATGAAAATATATCAGTTTTGATTGATTATGTTAGTTTTGCTTTTCAAAGTCTTATACCAGATTTGATCTTATATACATAGTGATATATATCTGTATCTATATCTATATAAATGTATACATGTGCATATACACACATATATAAAAGTATAAACCATAGATGAAGGGTTTTTTAAGTAATAGACTTCAATAAAAACTTTTGATGTTGTGGAAAATAAATACCTTAAATGGCCTTTAGATGTTTGATACAAAGAGATCATCAGATGAGATGGACAATTCAGTATTACTCATGAATAGAATATGTCAAGAACTAGAAGCAACAAAAGGGTAGGTCTACTTTAAGTCTCAATAGTCTATAAAACTCTATTCTGCTCCATAATAAGATTAGTTCCTGCTATTAATTTTATTTTCCTACTGTATTTATGTTATGATTATTTCTATGTAAAATATTGGTGAGAATTTTCCTTGCTATCTTCTCAGCTTATATAAAGTCTCTATTATGTCATATACCTCATATATTATGCCCATCACTTAATCCCCTTTACTTAACAGATGGTATAAGCCATGAATTTTTGTGAAAAAAATAATATATTTCATTGATGGAGCAAAGCTAGTTGTCAATGCTTCTTGTTCCTGTATCTTGGTCACAACAGAAGAAATGGCATTGCTAGTCTAGATTATTTCCGCATATGATGTGATCTCCTTGAGGAGAGGGATAATTCAAAGGATAACACATAGAATGGTCACGGACACTTGATACACACACACACACACACACACACACATATATATATGTTGTAGGGTAATTAAAGAATATAAAATAAATGACACTCAAGACAAAGATTCAGGGGTTCATTTTTTTACTCTGTATTCCTAGAAAAATCCAAGATTATCTACTTCATACTACACTAAAAATCCTTTTGTGTCTGGAAAGGAGGTAAAATCAGTTACTATGAGTATTTTTTGTATACACTATCACATATGTGTACAGTGCTTCTCACTCAATACATTTATCTTAAGCTGTTTCCTATTTTGGTTCCTCCAGTTAACATTATGTTTGTTTCTTCCTCTTAAAATGAAATTTCTGAACATGTAAGTCATCTTAATGTTTTTCTATAGTTTACATAGTTTAAATCCTAAAGCAGATAAAAGTTACCCTAAAAATACAGCTGAAAACAGCCTCTCCTTCATATCTTATTCATCAAGTTGATAATTCCAACTCACTAATTTCCCATGTATATAACTAATGCATTGCTTATGCCTACATATTGCTAATAAAGTATCAATAATGTATTTCAATTCTTTTTTCTTTCTCAGTTGTAGTTTACCTGCTATTTTAAGAGCAGAGCTTCACTTCTAAAGCATGCATAAATAAGAAACAGTATTGTCCAGCTGTGAATCAACTAAGAACTCATTGTTTGGATTGAGAGTCTAGGCCAGTTGTGTATTAATAACCTGTTCCCTGAACTTGAACTTACCCATGTCTAGAGAAAATTAAATTATACTTGGGCTGTAATGACTTGGAATGGGATTCCAACAGTTGATTTGGATCAAGGATATCATTGGGATTGTGTAGCAGCCAGCATACTAAAGGCTAAGAGCAACAAAAATCAATACCTTTGTGACCAAGTTGTACTTAGGAAGATCTGATTAATTTTTCTTCCTTGCGGTGGATTGGATATAAGTGAAACTCATTTGGTTTTTAGTAGCACATGCTGTAACAGCGTCTGAAATACAAGTATTTTCTGTAAGAAATAACTTAATGTAACAATGTAGACAATGTGGCAAGACTATCTTATTGCATCAAAGGTAGACAAATCACATTAGGCTTATCTAAAATGCCATTCCAGGTGATCTCTTGTGAAGAGTCATCTTCAATCCTAAAATCATTTGAATTTGTTTACAAGGTACCATTTTGTGCAGGTGGAACAAAGAATACAAAGCTGTAAATTAAAAAAAAAGCATAGGAATTAGTGATAAATCCTGGGTAAACATTAATTTGGGAAATAGATTATCCTTTAAATTCTCCCTCAGTTCTTAGAAGCCAATTTCAGATCTATCAGACCAGATGTGTAGCTCCAAATGAATAATAAAAAAATAAAGCTTATGCTATTTAGATGGAATATAAATCAGTTAGTTCTGATGGGTGGTTTTGCCCCCGACTCTGGATATTAGGTGAGAGGTATTGAAAAAGAGGCCAAAGTTGTGGCAAAATGGGATAAGCGACTGCCTGTGATGGCAGCACTCCATATTGGAGTGCATATACAAGTCCAGGTTGACCCCCTTCCAATGTAGCTCCTTGCTAATGAGTGTGAGAAAGCAGCAGAAGATAGCCCAAATTCTTGGGCCCCTAACACCTATGTAGGCATGGAGATGGAGCTCAGGGATTCTGGTTTTTGCCTGGCCCAACACCAGATTTTAGGGCCATTTGTGGAATGAACCAGCAGATGGGTTCTCCCTCCCTCTCTCTCTCTCTCTCTCCCTCTCCCGCTCCCCCTTCTCTCTCTCCCTACTGTCTTTTCTCTCTGTAACTGTTTTTTAAGTAAATAAATAAAGATACTTAAATCTTAAAACAGAGGTTTTGAAAAGGAAGCCTAACAGTTTCCACTGTCATCAAATATTTGTTATTGTTGATGAAATCTGTATGTTCAATTCTGGATCTCTTCCATTTGACATCTAGTCTAAAATATGATGCCAATGACACTAAAAGTTATCAAATTCCTGCTTTTTTCTCTATTATTAGTGATGCAATATATTGACACAACCTTTTCCTTCCCTACAAGTAGTATAATCTTAGAACTTCTAATGCTGTCAAAACCTTTTCCACACAATTCTCCTTCCTGATGCCCAGATGTTTGGCTTTCTCAAATGCTTTCTTTGTATAGAGTTTTTCTGTACTATTTTGTATATTTTGAAATTCTTATTGAACCACTTGACACTTAGTAGTAAGATAGGCTTGGGCAACTCATGTTCTCTGTGCCTTTGTGATTTTTGACTGCAAGTTTTGTGAACTTAGTAGTTGAAATACATGTTTATAAAATGAGTAGAATTCAATATCATTTATGTTTTAGTTATTGTTTATTATATTATGATATTATATTAGTTTGGAGTTATCTACCAAAATGCCTGGAGTTGAAAACCTAACTTGTGACACTGGAGTATATTTTTAAATTACCAGAGCTCTGGAATAAGACACCAATTGGTCAGAGGAAAGGGTGTTTGGCTTAGAAGTTTAGTGATGTCTGCATCCTATATCAAAGTGCCTGGGCTCAGGTTCAAAACCTGCATCCAAGTCTAGTTTTCTGCTAATGTATACCTTGAGAGGAAGCAGTTGATGGCACCAGTCATTGGGTCCATGGCACCCCATGAGAGACCTTGATTACTGAATTCTCTGCTGACTTCAGCTTGTCCAAGTCCCACCCGTTATTGGCATTTGGGGAATGAACCAACAGATAGGATCTCTCTTTCTCCCTCTCTCTCTCTCATGAATACATAAATAATAAAAGAGGAATTAGTAGTAACATTTATAGAGTCTAAGCGACTGTCTAACAGAAATAACTTGTGTAAACCCTATATGTTATTGTTGAGGGATTCAACTATCCTAAAATGTTTTCTGCTTAAGAAATTGTGAAAGGAGGAAACCTGAAAAAATATTATATCTTTTTTCCTTTAATACACTAAGGCAGCGATTTTGTTAGTTACAGTCTAAATGTCTGTGTGGGAAATCATATTATTTATTCAAAGTGCTGAAGTGTTAAAAAGCCTGGTTGAGATCCATTGGTACATTTTAGTTTTCTGGGGACTTATTTTACTTAGCAAGGGAGAAAATTGACAAGGAAAAATGAATATTTGACATGTTTTCATGCTTTTTTCCCAAGCAGCAGTCTTGGTCTCTGAAGTGATGTGACAATCTGCTCTAGTGGCATTGTGTGGCTCACTATTGTACAAGTGAACTTCTAAAGTTATGTCTGCAGAACAGAGAGATGGTTTATAAAAAAGAAATCTGGAACTATCAGATATTGGAGGAGATAAATAAAGGATTAAATGCATATTATTTTACTTGTTAGTTTCCTATTGGTAGTAGAGATTTTAACTGCTGATCCACAACTGGGACTCAGAGATTGGTTATATAATAATTTGACATAGCTTTTCTTTAATTGGGAAGAGAACAGAGAAAGTTTAGTATTCTGGAGATTTTCATCAGGTTGACATTGTGGTGTAGTGTATCAGCATGTTTGTCTCTCAGGAGGAGAAGTGTGTATTTGGAAACCAAGTGTGGATGCTTGACCACTTCACTCACTGTGCTGTTGCACAGCTTGTGGAAAATGTCCCAGCTCATAAAGGGCATTGTATGGACTGAAAGTCCTGCAGCCAGTCTTAAGTAAACTGGAAGTTTAACACCAAAAAACTGTGTGAGAATCCTTTGCCATTACAGTATACAATGTTACATTTTACAAATTGTCAGAAGATCACATTGAAAATACAAGGACATATATGTAAGTGTTAAACTGGAGGAATATTGGGAGAAGGAAATTTGCTGTAAAGGCTAAAATGATTCATGATTATGTGACCCTGAAGTGATTAAAGATGACTTTAGAACAATATCCCACAAAATCCTGCCTCCATAGGTCTTGTGATGTCCTGTGGAATGTATGGACAAATTGGAAGCTTCACTCTGGATGAGGATGCTTGTTGGATCTTTGGGAGCCCTTTTCCTGGTCCCTGCCTTGTTTACTAGCTCAGGAGGGATTTGGCTGCCCCATTCCCAGTTACCCCATTCCAGACAGGCAGGCTAGCTCTTACTCCCACACTTCTCAGACC
Source organism: Oryctolagus cuniculus (assembly GCF_964237555.1). NCBI lineage: Eukaryota > Metazoa > Chordata > Mammalia > Lagomorpha > Leporidae > Oryctolagus > Oryctolagus cuniculus. Next base: position 42,214,603 of record NC_091445.1, on the reverse strand, counting down.
TCAGCCAAAACTACTTATGTGAAAAGGACAGGCACGCCCTAGATACAGGGAGAAATCTGTTTCATGGTGAAATTTAACTAGGGCTCCCTGTGGGATCAGGACTATTTTTGGTTAAAGGACTTTTACTTCTGTGTCCAGCTATTTCCTTGCCTTTTTTTTTTTTTTTTAGAGGCAGAGTGGACAGCGAAAAAGAGAGGTCTTCCTTTTCCGTTGGTTCACCCCCTAATGGCTCCTGCGGCCGGTGCGCTGCAGCCGGTGCACCACGCTGATCCGAAGCCAGGAGCCAGGTGCTTCTGCTCTCCCATTCAGGTGCAAGGCCTAAGGACTTGGGCCATCTTCCACTGCACTCCCGGGCCACAGCAGAGAGCTGGACTGGAAGAGGAGCAACCAGGACAGACTCCGGCGCCCCGACCAGGACTAGAACCCGGAGTGCTGGTGCTGCAGGTGGAGGACTAGCCTAGTGAGCTGCAGGGCCGGCCTCCCTACCCTTTTAAGAACACTCCCTTACCTGATTCCTTGGACAGGAGTCTTTGGATTACTCTGCTTTTGGAGGACTGTTAGTACATTTTGTTTGTGATAATCAACATTTAACTTTACTAGAAATGAATGCAGGGAGGATTACTTAAAGAAGAAAGTCCGGACATATGATAATGAAGTGGAGGAAAAAAAGATTAAAGGCCTATTTCTAAAATAAAGACATTAAAATAAGTTAGACAGTGTGGTTTGCCTTTTTTTTTTTTTCCTATTCTGCTAACAAAGCCAACTGAGACTACTTACTTCCATATACAATTTCTTTTGGAAGTCAAGAATGATCTCACTAGACAAAATATTTAGATTAATACTAAGAATTTCTAATTTATTTCCCTCATGGTTTTCCTGATGGTCACAAAATTACTCATTGAATCACTCTGTGATCCTTTCCATTGTAGAGGTCCCTCGTACCTTAACTAAATGAATTCCAAAATATTTCTTTTCTGGTGATAGCTATTGTGAATGAGACTGCCTTTATGATTAACTTATCAGTTAGTTCACTACTGGTATATAAAAGTGCAATAGATTTGTATCTATTTCATAGTTCTCTGCATAGAAACACTTCATAATTTATGCTTAGAGGTTTCGTTTTCTTGTTTCTATTGTACTTTTTTAATTTATAAAATCTAATGGCTCATTTTTGTTATGTACCACAGCAATTGAATTTTATACATTCTCTATTAGATAGCAGTTGTGATATACTTCTTTATTGATTTCAGTAATTTTTTAAAATTATGTTTTGAGTTTTTAAAAATAGGCAGTGATATCTTTAAATAAAAGATATTTCTTTTTTGGAAGTTCATGTATTTATTTTTAGCTGTAAAATTATATACTTCTTATTTTCACTGAGTGAAATATAGATTCTTGTTTTTAACCAAGATTTTTAAGGTAAGATTTATTAAAAGCAATTAAATATTTATCTAACATTTACAGTTAACTATCTCATCAGTATAGTGGTTTTAAATCTACTTGGAATTAATCCCCCTTTCATTAAAATTGTCCTTACGTAATTATTTCTTTGAAAAAATTTCTGACAAAGAGAAATGAGAAGCATTCTAAAGCAGTGATGATTAAAAACCTTTTGTTAGAGAGAAAGAGAAAAATCTATGTTGTTTCAGATAAACAAGTTTTTACTTGTTTTTACATGTTTTCACTTATATCAATACACCAATTTAGTTCTGGCTACCATATTTTAGTATTTTTACATAACCATGTTAAAGTATTTCAGTTTGTCAGTAATACCCAGATCAACTGTGACTCATACTCCTATTATTATTCATTCATAATTACGTAAGGACAATTTTAATGAAAGGGGGATTAATTCCAAGTAGATTTAAAACCACTATACTGATGAGATAGTTAACTGTAAATGTTAGATAAATATTTAGTTGCTTTTAATAAATCTTACCTTAAAAATCTTGGTTAAAAACAAGAATCTATATTTCACTCAGTGAAAATAAGAAGTATATAATTTTACAGCTAAAAATAAATACATGAACTTCCAAAAAAGAAATATCTTTTATTCCACTGCGTGGAAGCCGAGCCACGGGACCCGCCGGACTCACCGGACCCGCCGGAGCTGCAGAGTCTGCGCGCCAGTGCTGGAAGGGGAGGTGAGAAAAAAACCTCTCGGTAACCCAAGACATTGGCGGGGAAAGGCAGAAAGAGCCTGCAGAGAATGAGGCCTGAAACCCTATTGGGGAAAGTTCACCAGGCTGGCTAGAGGAAAGAAAAAAATCGAATAAATAAGGGGAACCGGCACTGACATTTAGCCTCTCTCTCCACTCACCTTACAAAGCCGAGCAAGACAAAGGGCAGGCGCCATTTTACATAAGTAAAGAGGTGCGCGCCATTTTGCATATGTAAAGCGGGTGCCCCTCATTAGCCAAGCAGAAAAACCTGACTCTGGTAAGCAAACGAATACCCACAGGGGCCAGATTTCATACATCAACTACTCTCAATTCCAGTCTGGCTCTCTGCTGTGGCCCAGGAGTGCAGTGGAAGATGGCCCAAGTCCTTGGGCCTTGCACCTGCATGGGAGAGCAAGAGAAGCACCTGGCTCCTGGCTTCAGATCAGCACAGTGCACCGGCTGCAGCGCACCGACCGCAGCAGCCATTAGGGGGTGAACCAATGGAAAAGGAAGACCTTTCTGTCTCTCTCCCTCACTGTCCACTCTGCCTGTCAAAAAAAAAAAAAAAAAAAAAAAAAAAAAAAAACCAAATACACATATAATACCAATAACTTAATCCTATGTTCACTACAATACTTGCATTACTTTTAATAATAAAATGATAGTAATTATTAACAAGTACTAATACTGTGAATAAAATGTTATATGAACACTCCATTGATACATGTCTGAATTCTTGTATTCTTAACTGAGAAATTAGGAATAAAGATAGGAGCAGAACTCTTCAATCATTATCCTAACTCTTCTAAACTGGGACCGAAGGAAGACTTTACATATTTTCACCACAATTCTTAATGATCCTGATTTAAGGAGGAGCTGTAGGTTATGGATTTTGCACCATAAACCCTAGTTCTCCTCAGTTGGGATTTGCAGGGGAGCCTTCATTGTTAGTCATGTCATTGCCATTTAAAAAAGAAGATTTTATTTATTTTTATTTATTGAGAGGCAGAACTACAGACAGAGAGAAAGGTCTTCCATTTGTTGGTTCACTCCCCAAGTGGCTGCAACTGGGCCGACCCGAAGCCTGGAGCCAAGAACTTCTGGGTCTCCCACGTGGAAACAGGGGCCCAAGTTCTTGGGCCATCTTCTACTGCTTTCTCAGGCCATACCAGAGAGCTGGATCTGAAGAGGAGCAGCCGGGACAGGAACAAGTGCCCATATGGGATGTGGGTCCTGGAGGCAAATGCTTAACTTACTACAACACAGTACTGGGCCTAAAATTTTTCTTTTAATGACTGTGTAGAGTTAAAGTCTTCCTCTCACTAGAGGAAAGGTTAGGAATCAGAGTATGAGTGTGGAACACACTTTCACGTAGGAGTTGAAGTGTCAGTATGTGAATGGGCACTACAATCCTACAATTATGCATTAAGTAGCTACAATTCTAGGACTGTACACTAAATGATTTTTTCTGTGCATCATAGGAGATGAAATTGTGGATAATGTTGTCAAAACATGAATAAGTCCTTCTCTATGGAACTAATTTATAACTAGCCAGGCTGCTGCGTGAGTAATCATTTAAGTTCTTTATTGGTGCAGGTGCTCAGGATGCTCACTTTGAGATCTATGTACTTCATTTTATGAAAAAAAAAAACCATATATATATATATATATAAATTTTCCCTTCAGTTGGGGGGTTCATATAAGTTTCACACGTTACAAAGACATTTTCATATTTCATGAACTCAGAAGAATTAAAACCATGGTTACCAATTATAAAAATAAAAGCCCAAATAATGACTTTTTTTTTGACAAGAAAACATTATGAAACCTGAAAACAAACCCAAGACATGACATTTACACAAACTTTTTCAAAATAAAAATATTCAAAAATAACAATTTGTTAAGTCTCTGAATGCTTTCATTTCCTTTCTTCTCCTTTTAGGGGATGATTAACAGTTCAACATTTTTTCTTACACTTTTGCATACTTTCTTTTTATAATCGAATTAATAAATTTTAGAGTGCTATTACCTTATTTCTGAATGTTCATGTTGATGATGGCTTACAGCTATCCTTGGGGCTACATAAACTATTTAGCATCTTATCTCTTCTGACAGCATTTCTTCTGACTCATAATTCTTATGGACATACCTGGTATCTGAAAATTATCTAAGTTTAATTTACTAATTCCTCAGGCTTCTTTCTGTTTATATTTTATATTTCTCAGATTCCCCATATAAACCCTTCTTTCACTGTCTTATTTATATCTCTCCCCCACAATAACTCACTCCCGTACCCTTTTCTGGCATACCTCCCCTCCAACATGTTTGACATATGTCGGTGTGTGAATATTTGCCTATGTGCATGTGATACAAGGTTTCTTTCTATTTCTAAGTGTACATCAATGTTTCTGTTTATTAATGGTTGAGGAGAATTCAATTAAAGATGTTTATTCTGGTGCAAAACATTGACTGCGAGGGCAGAAGTTTCAATTTTAAGTCTGAATGGTTCATAATGTGCACATAAATATTTTAACCAAACCTATTCATATACTCCTTTGACATTACCTTCCACCTCCAAAAGGAGCTTTTGGATGTTGCAGCTTTGGGATTCTCTTATTATTTAAGATAATGTACTTTTATAACATTGAAACTGAGAGTGTGTCCAGAGTTAAGTGCAGCACTTATTTGCACTCAGTATTCACCCTACCACTGTCTTATTGTTACTCTTCTTCCTGCTTCAAGCTGCTTTGACAAAGTTGTAAGATGAGTTATGTGGTTTTAATCTTTCTTTAAACAGTGTTCTTATTAGTCCCTAATCATTCTGGCTATCTATTTTACCTCCCATCTCTATTAGTCTTAATGGCTGCTACCCGATGACTCAACCCCCATGAGACTCTCCAGAACTGGGTGTCCATCTCAGAAGTTATGTTCTGGAAGACATTGTCTTTTCAATACAATCTTCATTCCTTCCACTGAGAAAATAAGATACACATAGCAACATATTTGGAATTCAGCTGGGTACTGCGCCTAGCTGATACTTTACTAACCATAAAGTTAGAAAAAAATACTATGTTCAGAAAGTATGTTCTACTTGTTCAGAAATAAGTGATATAAAATATTTTAAATAAGAAATAACTGCATATGATAAGTGGAATTTCCCATGAGGTGAAAACAATGAAATACTATTTTATATGTTAGATGTAATCTATTACATTTTTCATTTAACACTCAACATTTTGAATTGCTAATGTGGATGGAATTGAGGATTGTAGCATTGCATGCTGTTGATTTTGCGGTATTTGTGAGGTTCCAGAAGCAGCAAAGAGTTTGATCACATGTTTTGCTTGGGATAGAACCCTTGCAGTGGGATCCTGCCCTCACATGGTTTTATCCACCACGATGTTTCAAGTGAACCACCTGTGTGCTGCAGGTGACCAAGCGAAAGAGAAGCAGAGCTCCAAGGGTATCTGTTTGAGATTCCTAAAATCTGTACTACCTTAAAATGTATTTCCCTCCCTTCTGCCCACAGTGATTATATAACAAAATGTGTGTTCCAACTTACCCTGAATTACTCTATGTGTTTGTACTTTGGTTACATAAGAACTCAACTAATTTTTGTCCAATTGTTCAATTTGAAGTGATTTTCTTTAGTCAGTGAGCTTTTGCACATGGGAATTATATATAAAGATGAATGAATTCAAATCCTTTTACAGGATCAGGGTGATTAGTTTATTTCTATTTTTTAGCAAGGAATCTTTCTGAGGAATAAATGAGGAGTGAAAAATGCCCAAATAGAAAGATGTACTGTTTCGGTGAGAAAAGATGCAATGTCATCCCTTTTGATAGGAGTTGCCAAGCTAGACCTCTCCCCAGTAGGAGAAGCAGACACATTTAAGAAAAAGGAAAAGGAACAACTGATATAAATAGTACAGCAAGTGTGTATCCGGACTGATGACTTAACCATCTTGGAGGTTATATGTGGAGATTGCAGTTGGTGTCAATTAGCTTATTCAAAGTCGGTGTTAAATATATGCCATCCCTCCTGAGCTCACATCCTTCCTCCCTCCTGCAGTGTGGTTATCCAGTTCTCCTTCATCCAATTTTTACCTCCTTTTTGAAAAAAATTCAAATTTATTCAGTCCAAAGTGGTTAGTACTCCTTTCCAATTCACGGAGGACTTGCCATGGTTACCTTTTTAGTATCATCCTTAGTCCATGTTTTATTATTATTATGTTTTGATGAATAAAGCTTACATATCCAAATCACTAATCTGTTAAAGACAGGGATTGTGGCCTCTGTATGCCTAGAGCTTATCCAGTGAGTGATTGGTAATAAGTAATTAAGTCCAGAAAGCATTCTTGATGGGATCAATCTTTCATTATAAAATAATAAAATTATACCTTGGGTAAATTGAATTGCCTGAAGTCATATATGTATATATTTGAACCAATTTTTAGAAAACACAGTGTTATTTCAGAAAGCAATTTAAGTTAATATATAAATTAAGGCAAGAAATGGGACAAATGTAGTTCAATAAATTTATCAAGGAATGAATGAGAGACTGTCAGAATCTATAGTCAGTTAACCATTTGGATTAAACCATTCTTATTTGTTGGACAATACATCTTTCCTGTCTATTATATTTTATTTGTGAAGCTCCTCATTAAGATAGTTTAGCTGCCCATGGTTGAAAGAATTACTGAACTGAACAATGCCCTTTTTTGCAATACCTAACATGAATTAACAGTCATTTCTACCTACTGGAAGACAGTATTTTCAGAACCTGATCATGAAGTTTATCTTTTCACAATAGAGCTTATACGAACTGCTGACCTTGGATTGATTAGTTGTGTTAAATGTGCTGGATCCAACAGCTGATCTCTTACCCCTGATTTCATGGTTATTCTACTACCTTGAAATCATGTTGCCATGGGTACTCTTCAGTTTCTTTGCCTCTGGGGAGATCACCTCATCTCTCCTCTGTCTGGCTGTGTATTAGAGTTTCTATCAATGTGAGTTTGTTATTTGAAAACCATTCTGTTGTTGGGGGCAAGTCCATCATTATTGTTGTTTTTGAAGGAAGCCAAAAAGAGATGAAAATCTAGGATTTTAAGCATTTTCCTATTGTAGTTACCAAGAGCAATCATCATATTATTAAATCTATTCCTATTTGATACTTAAAATGAGTTGTATTTTCAATCTGAGCCATATCTAAGATATGAAATGTGTGACTTCCTGATCCTTAGCCTCTGTATTCAATTTTCTCAAATGAGTAGCTTAATCTCTACATTTGGCACTAAATCTGCAACAGGAATTTGGAGGAAGTTAAAAAAGCATTGTTTCAATAGAATTATGAATCGAGGTTTTCATTTTGTTAGTATTGTTCAGAGTTTGTGTTCCTCTTCTCAGAGTTTTGTCCATTTCCATATCAGTCTGGAGAAATTCCCTCTTTTCTTACTACCTATGCTAGGAAGGAAAGACTTTACATCAATTTTTATTTAGATGTCTGCATAGCAACTATCTTGCTAAATATTTGTTTGATACTGCACATCTTGCTCAGAGGCATGCAGTGGACTATTGCTTTGGCCTTCCCTGAGAATCATACCTCCCAGCATACATGTCCTTGGGTAGTATAACATTGCCTCTAAGCTTAGCCAGTAAGACTTTCGCTAGCATGGTGCAGGCAAAGTGTGATTAAAGATTTATACATTGGGGGATTTTGTTTCAGATTTCTCCTTTGAGATACCCATTTCATATTGTAAGAAAGCCCAGGCTAGTCACGTTGAAAGTCCTTGAACTCTTTCAACCAACGAATTGGAATCATATATAGATAGAGTAAAACAATAAGGACAAACAACAGGATTATCACAAAATTTACAGAATTGGTTACACTTTACATTTTGTAGTATGTGAGAAGATGCTATCACAATGGGATAATGGAGATGTCAATAGTATAGGCAAGGTTTTCTTTTAAATTGCGTATTTTTAAATTGTTACCATCCTTTAAAATGCATCTATCTTGTGTGCTTCCACTGGCATGTTACATTTCACAATGAAAATGAATTGAATAATTTACTGTATCAGTATTAGAAATTAGTGTTAGAAGTAGACCTAATATAAATTATGTTTTGCAAAGTTTTATTGCAGTTGCCATACCAGTTCTCCCACATATAATTATTTAATAATCAAAATACAATAATCAGGATTTATGATTAAGATTTCCTATATATAATTCTATGGATTTATATAGATGAATTAAATACATTTTCCAGTGTAGAAAAGTCATTAGTGGATGAGATGACTCAAATTCTGGTAATGTGCAAAGATGGAAATGTTCTTCTGTGATAGCGGGCCCATTCTGATGCCTTTCTTGTTATGCTATTTCAGTAGATCTGCTTTCTGATTATAAGAGAAATAATTCAAATTTTTATTAAACGTTTGATGTGTGATGAGACATTTTATGATAGAACAGTTAAATAAAATTTTAATGAAAGTATAAAATTTTCCTGATCATTACTAAAGAATCCTTAATTTGTATAATCTTTTCTAAAAGGGTATTTTATATGCAGAAACTATTTTCAAGGATGGATGCATTATAACCATTTCATGGGAGTGAAGTTATTTCGTTTTCTAAAGAAGGATTATTTTGAAACATCATTCTCTTGTCTTCAACAGAGATTTTTTTTTTCATAGAATAATGTTAATCCTATTGCTCTCTTAGAGTTTTAGAAATACTTTGAAGCTGTAAGTACATTTAGTAATATTAAAACCTTGGAATGTCTTGAGCTGTAAACTATTTGTTCTATAAAATGTCCTGTTATTCACTCTTCAGACACTTTATTAAATTTTCCACTCATATTTTTTTTCTGAATTAGACCAGTTCTATGGCACATAAATATGTAGTAGTTGGGGCGTCATGGGCAATACTGTCCACATTTTGTCTGTTTTCTGTCTAACAGATGGCCACTTCCAGAAGCAGATCACACATTCTTTACAAGCAATGGTGGAAAAATGCACTAACACCAAATGTGATAATGCTGATGTCACTTGTAATCCTAGAACTTGAGATCAAAATGTTCATTTTTTTTTCCTCTTTTGTTGCTATTTTCTGGGTGGTACATACATAGATGAACCAATTAACAATTGACTGCAGCCTCACAGACTACTTAAAAATGACACTTATTGGGACAAATGTAGTAATATAATTCAACAACTGTATACATGTATACTTTCAGTCTAACTCATCAAAACCACTCATTTCAGTTCTAGACCTGGACAGCACAACCATTGATTTCATTGTGCATGAAGTAATGATTGATGATAATTATGACCATAAAAATGAACATATTTATTTCATCTTTAAATTGAAATAAATTATTAAACTTTGGTCATTGGTTTCCGCAAAGCAGAAAGATATGGAAACAATATGGAAGTAATAAATTATCAATATTTTCATCAATACTTCATGCATCTTTTCTATGGAAACTGTTAAGAAAAGTAATCATGATTCTAAATTTGTCCTCTCCTCTTCCTCCCACACATGAGAACAATAGGATATGGAATGAGTTGATACAACTGAAAGAGTTTTTCTTCTTAACTTCCTTCTACTGTATAAATGACTACTTGGATGATTCTAGAAAATATTTTGAGACAAAGAATTGTGATAATTGATAACTAGAATGGTGTTGTCCCAGATGAATTGTTGTCTGTTTGCTCTTTTCTCACTGAACAGTGAGAACAGACAAGCTGTTAGTTCTGGCTCAGTGCTTTTTGTCACTTTGGTTTATTTGGGGATAAATTATTAAGGGATATAATAAATTACAAAAAGTTAGCTTTTTCTGAAATACTAGGCATGTCTCCATAATAAGGTGCGTTGTAAGAGATATAACCTGACAAACCCACATTGAGTTTTGACATAATGCTCTTCACTGCATCATTTTTGGAATTATGTCAACAGATCACCAACTCTGCAAAACAAAACCAGGCATTTTGATTTTTTTAGATGAGGTCAAAAGTGGTATTGTGTGTTTATTGACATCCATTTCCAAATTCCAGACAATAATAACATCTGTGCTTTTACTGTGCATAATAGTAATTCATGAACATCTGTTGAGTTACAGAATTATTTCAGCAGACCTCATTAAAATATCTTTTATAACTTGTCAATAATCTGATGTGAGTAAAAGCAAGCATTTCATGCCTAAATCAACATAATTTAGTAAGTATATCTTAACATAACTGGTGTCATTTAAAAGATAGTTTGTACGTTTAATTAATTTGAACTGGTTTCTGAACCCAGTTGAGTGCTATTTGAACTTGTTAGAACTGTCAAAATTCTTTAAAGGATCAAAGACAAACAACATAACATTATGACTTCTTCTGGTTATAAAATTTAACTATTTCCTGTGCACTGATTAAACTTCATACTTCATAAAGTCATGTAGTCATTGCTTAATCTATTATAAGTGAGACTATATCCTCTTATTCTATAATTGCACATAATGAAAGTAGAAACCTTACTGTAATGTAAATTTAAATTATTATCTCAAAAACCTATTGATATAAGCAACCACTATACTTCTAGATCCTTCTAGGATATTATCAGTTCATCTGACAGTGAGCTCAGCTGAACTCTGCATGCCATTTTTCATGTTCCCAATATGATAATGGGTGTCACCTGATATCTTTTCTGGGCCTTCCTATCCTCTCACTTACCCAGAGTTTGAATTTAGATGTTGATCATTTGAGGGGTGTTTAATGTACTCATGAATTCACAAGTGCATGCCCTCAAGTTAAAAAAAATCCCACTTATACATTATAGCTTTTACCAAAATTCTGCCTATTCACTGACAGCATGAATCCCAGTTTTAAACAAAGTTCTGATAGCATGTCAATGATTTGGATTTCATTATGCTCTGTGATATGCCTTGAGTGTCACAAAAAAATATAATGCTCAACAAATGCTTCATTAGAACGAGGATTATTGCATTTTAATGCATAATGTGACAAAAAGTGACCTGAACTATTTATTGATCTCATCCCTTCACAAAAAGACACAATTGCTAGTGCTTTCATGAAATAGATATTTGAAAGAAAAATGATTGAGAGAAGAAAGAATAATCTGAGCTATAAAAAGCTAATTCGATCAACAGAGAATATATGCTCAACAATTAAAGTGAGTAAGATGGTACACTACCTTAGAACCTGGAAAATAACTATATAAATGAGGTGAATGAATGTGAGTGTTGTATAAAAATTAATAATTTTGTTTGGTCAAGAGAGCAGCCATAAATGTTAAAAAAGGAACATTAGAAACACTGCCACTGCACTATTTTCATAGTTGCAAATAATGATTGAATCATGAGCCATATTTCAAAAGTTAAAGTGAAAATTGCAAAAGATTGCAAGTAGTATTATCAATACTATGCATCTTTAGTGCTGTATACATATGATGGAAAATTTGCCGTTCTCATTATTCTGAATATTTCCTTGAATCAAAGCTAATATAGGCTTCCCTTATTATTTGTATTGTCACAAATTTTAGGATAAATGTTACTTGGTGACATAGATATTACTAAGTTATATTAAAAATAGATAACTAAACATGCCTATGTGTATATTTGAATTATTAATGTAAATATTAATAGTCTTAGATTTGGTAATTTAAAGACTTCTGTGTGTAGCTTTTCTCCCAGAAAAATTATTGAAAATAGACAAATTAATGAAATAGACATGTATTTGAAGACAATTTTTTCCTCAACAAAATCATAAAAACCAATTCCACATCACATTGAAATTATTTTTACCATAATCAAGTGGATATTTATCCCAGGGATACAAGGATAGTTCAAAACATTGTAAATCAATAAATGTGATAATTCCTTATCAACAGAATTAAGAACAAAACAATAGCATGAACTCAGTACTTCCAGAAAAAAACTGATAAAATTCAACATCAGTTTATGTTTAAAAACATTAATTCATGATTCATAGATGGAATGCATTTCAGCTCAATTAAGACCAAACACACAGATAATTTAATTGACAGGGATCTGGAATTAGACAACGATATTCACTTTTACCAATTCTGTTCAACTGAGCACTGTAGGGACCATTGACAGCAATTAGGCAAGAGAAAGAAATAAAAGTCATCTAAATCAGAAATAAGTAAAATTCTCCTTTTTTCAGATAACATCATCTTTGATATAGAAAACCCTGAAGAGTCCACTAAACAGTCAAACGAATAAATGATTTCAATAATGATACAAATTCAATATACAAAAACTAGTGGCATTTCTACACATTTGCAGTGAATTATTTGAAAAATAGAATACAATTATAATAGATACAAAATTAAAATACCTAGTAATTTTAACCAAGAAGATAAAAATGATAGAAACGGTGACTTGATCAGCCCTCACCCTGACTGTTGATGAGCAACTTGATATGTTATCCCTCTTAGTATTTTTTTGTTTGTTTGTTCTACTTAATACTTTTGGTTGAATACTGTAATCAATACACAATTATTCTTAAGTGCTGAAACTTAACTGAAAAGTGATCACTGTTAAATATAAGAGTGGGAATAAGAGAGGGAAGAGATGTGCAATTCGGGACATGCTCAAGCTGACTTACCCCAAACGGTAGAGTTAGAAACATACCAGGGAATTCCTATACAGTCCCATCAAGGTGGCATGTACCAATGCCATCTTGCTAGTCCCAGTAATCAATTTCTGTTCACAATTGATCATAATGATAGGACTAAGAACCAAAGGGATCACATAAACAAGACTAGTGTCTGCAAATACTAGCTGATAGAATCAGAAAGGGAGAGAATGATCCAACATGGGAAGCGAGATACACAGCAGACCCATAGAATGGCAGATTTCCTAATCAGCACTCTGGTCTCAGAATCAGCCCTTAAGGCATGCGGATCCGGCTGCAAAGCCCATGAGAGTATTTCAGGCATGGAAAGCCAAGACACTCTGGAAAAACAAAAAAAACAAAAAAACAAACAAACAAACAAAAAAAAAACACAACAACACCAACCCTAAATGAAAGATCTCCGCGAGTGAGATCCCAGTGGAAAGAACAGGTCATCAAAGAAGGAGGTACCTTTCTCTGAAGGGAGGAGAGAACTTCCACTTTGACCATGGCCTTGTCTAAATATGATCAGAGTCAGTGAACTCAGGGGGCTTCCATAGCCTTGGCAGCTCATGACTAGAGCCTAGGGTGATTACTGATGCCATAAACAAGAGTGTCAATTTGTTAAGTCAACAACAGAAGTCACTGTGCACTTACTCCTCTTGTAGGATCTTTGTCCTTAGTGTGCTGTACATTGAGATTTAATGCTAGAACTAGTACTCAAACAGTATTTTTCACTTTATGTTTCTGTGTGGGAGCAAACTGTTGAAATCTTTACTTAATGTATGTTAGACTGATCTTCTGTATATAAAGAGAATCGAAAATGAATCTTGATGTGAATGGAAGGGGAGAGGGAGTAGGAAAGGGGAGGGTTGCGGGTGGGAGGGATGTTATGGGGGGGAAGCCATTGTAATCAATATTCTGTACTTTGGAAATTTATATTCATTAAATAAAAGTTTAAACAAAATAATATATTATCTATAGTAAGCATTAAAAATTATTGATGAACGAAATTGAGGTGAACACAAATAAATTGAATGAATGCATGAGTTCACAAGTTAGAAGAATTAATATTGTTAAAATCGCCATACTATCTAAAGCATCTACAGATTCACTGTAATCACTATCAAGACACCATCATATTCTTCACATAATTGAATAAAATTAATTAAAATGTGTATGGAGGTACAAAGACACATGAATAACTGATGCCGACAAAAATATTTCATATTATTAATCTGAGAACACTGAAGTTCCATATCTACTGTGTTGCTATGAGTCTTTAACACTGCAAGCTAAATAATTAAACCTTGTTTCCATTAAAGAGTAATTCTGCCATCTAAAATTTCAGGCTGTGACCTCTATCACTTATGTAAATTCTGTAATAAGAGTGCATTTTCATTTCAAAATCAGCCAGAAGTTTTATTACTTCTGCTAATAAAATGGGGATCAACTATCCAGCTGATAAACTAGTTAGGCATAGTACCATGATTTCCAGTGTGAAAGCACATAGCAAGAATGATCAACATTCAAGTGTAGTGAGACTTTCTCTTGGATTGAAATCACTTGAATTTAAATCTTAGCTGAACCAATTGTTATTTTACAAAAATGATGTCTTCCAGGCATCGTTATCTCCATATGTAACATATTTTTATAACACTAAGGTATCTATAACTTTGATTTTAACACACAAAGGAAAACATTGCATCATTCTTCAGTTCTGAGGTCGTCTTCAGTGGTTCTACTTTAAAGTTACAAATATAGAAATACAGGATATAATGGTGCACCAGTTTATTAACATGTTGCTATGGTGTCAATGATTACTTACTCCCTGAATTTGTGTGTTGAAATCATAACCCAAAGGTAATAGAATTAGGAGATGGAGTGTTTAGGATGAGATTGGGTCACTAGGGCAGAGTTCTAATGAATAGGGTTATTCTTAAAATACAAGCTTAAAGCAGCTCTTCCGTCCTTTCCACCATGTGAAGAAACAGAAGGCACCATCGTTGTGTGCAGAGCAGTCCTCATCAGGCTCCAAATTGGTCAGTGGTTTGATCTTGGATTTCCCAGCCCAGATCATGAGAATCACATTTCTATTTTAATAATCAACTTGCTCTATGGTGTTTTAAATATCAAACTAAGGCATATACACAGGTATTTGTTGTTGTTGTTGTTTCTTTGTTTGTTTGTTTGTGAAAGGCAGAGTGGACAGTGAGAAACAGAGAGAGACAGAGAGAAAGGTCTTCCTTTACCGTTGGTTCACCCTCCAATGGCTGCCGCGGCCGGTGCACTGCGGCCGGCGCACCACGCTGATCTGAAGCCAGGAGCCAGGTGCTTCTCCTGGTCACCCATACGGGTGCAGGGCCCAAACACTTGGGCCATCCTCCACTGCACTCCCGGACCACAGCAGAGAGCTGGCCTGGAAGAGGGGCAACCGGGACAGACTCTGGCGCACCGACCGGGACTAGAACCCGGTGTGCCGGCGCTGCAGGTTGAGGATATGCCCATTGAGCCGCAGCGCTGGCCACATACACAGTTTTAAAAGCATATAATTGGCCGGCGCTGCGGCTCACTAGGCTAATCCTCTGCCTAGCGGCGCCGGCACACCGGGTTCTATTCCCAGTCGGGGCGACGGATTCTGTCCCGGTTGCCCCTCTTCCAGGCCAGCCCTCTGCTGTGGCCAGGGAGTGCAGTGGAGGATGGCCCAAGTGCTTGGGCCCTGCACCCCATGGGAGACCAGGAAAAGCACCTGGCTCCTGGCTCCTGCCATCAGATCAGCGCGGTGCACCGGCCGCAGCACGCCGGCCACGGCGGCCATTGGAGGGTGAACCAATGGCAAAGGAAGACCTTTCTCTCTGTCTCTTTCTCTCTGTCTCACTGTCCACTCTGCCTGTCAAAAAAAAAAAAAAGCATATAATAAAGATGGCAACAGCAAAAGAAAACTTGATTTTGGGTTATAGTGAAATGGAAGAGAAAAATAGATTGAGATAATAAAGGGGTAAGGGGAGAGGTAATAAATAGGGAGCAATGAAAATAATAAAAATAATAATATGCAATTGTACAAATAATAAAACAAAGTTAAAAATTAGAACAATATTTTAAGACACAGCATAAATAAGAAAAAGGTAAAACAGAGATTACAGTAAAAGAAGAGAAATAACAAAATTGTGGGGAGAACAGAAAGAGCAACAAGGAAATGATACTTTCAATTTCTTACTCCCTCTTCCACTAAAATCCTCCAGTTGCCTCCTTGATTAAATACATAGACTTTCTTTTTTTAATTTTTTTATATTTGATTTTTTTTAACTTTTATTTAATGCATATAAATTTCTAAAGTACAGCTTATGGAGTACAATGGCTTCCCCCCACATAACTTCCCTCCCACCTGCAACCCTCCCCTTTCCCACTCCCTCTCCCCTTCCATTCACATCAAGATTCATTTTCGATTCTCTTTGTATACAGAAGATCAGTTTAACATACATTAAGTAAAGATTTCAACAGTTTGCTCCCACACAGAAACATAAAGTGAAAAATACTGTTTGAGTACTAGTTCTAGCATTAAATCTCAATGTACAGCACATTAAGGACAGAGATCCTACATGAGGAGTAAGGGCACAGTGACTCCTGTTGTTGTCTTAAAAAATTAGCACTCTTGTTTATGGCATCAGTAATCACCCTAGGCTCTAGTCATGAGCTGCCAAGGCTATGGAAGCCCCCTGAGTTCACTGACTCTGATCATATTTAGACAAGGCCATGGTCAAAGTGGAAGTTCTCTCCTCCCTTCAGAGAAAGGTACCTCCTTCTTTGATGACCTGTTCTTTCCACTGGGATCTCACTCGCGGAGATCTTTCATTTAGGGTTGGTGGTTTTTTTTTTTTTTTTTTTTTTTTTTTTTTTTTTTTTTTTTTTTTGCCAGGGTGTCTTGGCTTTCCATGCCTGAAATACTCTCATGGGCTTTGCAGCCGGATCCGCATGCCTTAAGGGCTGATTCTGAGGCCAGAGTGCTGTTTAGGACATCTGCCATTCTATGGGTCTGCTGTGTATCTCGCTTCCCATGTTGGATCATTCTCTCCCTTTCTGATTCTATCAGCTAGTATTTGCAGACACTAGTCTTGTTTATGTGATCCCTTTGGTTCTTAGTCCTATCATTATGATCAATTGTGAACAGAAATTGATTACTGGGACTAGCAAGATGGCATTGGTACATGCCATCTTGATGGGATTGTATTGGAATTCCCTGGTATGTTTCTAACTCTACCGTTTGGGGTAAGTCAGCTTGAGCATGTCCCGAATTGCACATCTCTTCCCTCTCTTATTCCCACTCTTATATTTAACAGTGATCACTTTTCAGTTAAGTTTCAGCACTTAAGAATAATTGTGTATTGATTACAGTATTCAACCAAAAGTATTAAGTAGAATAAACAAACAAACAAAAAATACTAAGAGGGATAACGTATTAAGTTGTTCATCAACAGTCAGCGCAAGGGCTGATCAAGTCACTGTTTTGCATAGTGTCCATTTCACTTCAACAAGTTTCCCCTTTGGTGCTCAGTTAGTTGTCGCCAGTCAGGGAGAACATATGATATTTGAAACTTTGGGACTGGCTTAATTCACTCAGCATGATGTTTTCCAAATTCCTCCATCTTGTTGCAAATGACCGGGTTTCATTGTTTTTGACTGCTGTATAGTATTCTGTAGAGTACATGTCACATAATTTCTTTATCCAGTCTACTGTTGATGGGCATTTGGGTTGGTTCCAGGTCTTAGCTATTGTGAATTGAGCTGCAATAAACATTAATGTGCAGACAGCTTGTTTGTTTGCCAATTTCATTTCCTTTGGGTAAATTCCAAGGAGTGGGATGGCTGGGTTGAATGGTAGGGTTATATTCAGGTTTCTGAGGAATCTCCAGACTGACTTCCATAGTGGCTTGACCAGTTTGCATTCCCACCAACAGTGGGTTAGTGTCCCTTTTTCCCCACATCCTCTCCAGCATCTGTTGTTGGTAGATTTCTGAATGTGAGCCATTCTAACTTGGGTGGGGTGAAACCTCATTGTGGTTTTGATTTGCATGTCCCTGATTGCTAGTGATCTTGAACATTTTTTCATGTGTCTGTTGGCCATTTGGATTTCCTCTTTTGAAAAATGTCTATTGAGGTCCTTGGCCCATCTCTTAAGTGGGTTGTTTGTTTTGATGTTGTGGAGTTTCTTGATCTCTTTGTAGATTCTGGTTATTAACCCTTTATCTGTTGCATAGTTTGCGAATATTTTTTCCCATTTGTTGGTTGCGTCTTCACTTTCCTGACTGTTTCTTTTGAAGTACAGAAACTTCTCAATTTGATGCAATCCCAAATGTTAATTTTGGCTTTGACTGCCTGTGTTTCTGGGGTCTTTTCCACGAAGTCTTTGCTGGTACCTATATCTTGCAGGTTTCTCCAATGCTCTCTAATAATTTGATGGTGTTGGGTTGTATATTTAAGTCTTTAATCCATGTTGAGTGAATTTTTGTGTAAGGTGAAAGGTAGGGGTCTTGCTTCATGATGCTGCATGTGGATATCCAATTTTCCCAGCACCATTAATTGAATAGACTGTCCTTGCTCCAGGGATTGATTTTGGATCCTTGATCAAATATGAGTTGGCTGTAGATGTTTGGATTGACTTCTGGTGTTTCTTTTCTGTTCCATTGGTCCATCCATCTGTTTCTGTACCAATACCATGCTGTGTTGATAACAACTGCCCTGTTTTATGTCCTGAAATCTGGTATTGTGATGCCTCTGGCTTTTTTTTTTTTTTTTTTTTTTTTTTTTGTACAAGATTGCTTTAGCTACTCGAGGTCTCCTGTGTCTCCATATGAATTTCAGCATCATTTTTTCCAGGTCTGAGAAGAAGGTCTTTGGTATCTTGATTGGTATTGCATTGAATGTATAAATTTCTTTTGGGAAAATGGACATTTTGATGATATTGATTCTTCCAATCCATGAGCATGGAAGATTTTTCCATTTTTTGGTATCCTCTTCTATTTCTTTCTTTAAGGTTTTGTAATTTTCATCGTAGAGATCTTTAACGTCCTTGGTTAAGTTTTTTAATTCTTGCTTAAACTTTATCCATGATATGACATTCTGTCTTTCTGGATACTTGTTTCTACCAACCTTTTTTAAGTTCCATTCTAGATCACGTTTTGATTTAAAAGACAAAGGAGACAATTGAACCAAGATATTGTTTTTAAGTGAATGGTGAATAATATTTTAACATTAAAATTAAATCATTTGGGGCTAGCACTGTGGCCTAGTAGGTAAAGCCACCGCCTGCAGTGCTGGCATCCCATATGGGTGCCAGTTCTAGTATTGGCTGCTCCACTTCTAATCCAGTTTTCTGTTATGGCCTTGGAAAGCAGCAGAAGGATGGCCCAAGTCCTTGGTCCCTTGCATCCAGGTGTGAGACCCAGAAGAACTCCTGGCTCCTGGAGTTTCAGATCTGCTCAGCTCCTGGTTTCAGATCTTCTCAACTCCAGCTATTGTGGCCAAGTGGGGAGCAAACCAGGGGATAAAAGACCTCTCTCTCTCTTTCTCTCTCTCTCTCTTTCTGCCTCTGCCTGTCTGTAACTCTGCCTTTCAAACAAGTAAATAAATCTAAAAAATTAAATTATTTAATTAAGCAATGACAATATTTAACCATATGTTTTTCAACACTCTATGCTACTTAAATTTTTTAAAATTAATTTTCATTTTTCTTTTCAGAATGGCAGGGAACTAGAAAAAAAGAGACATATATATATAGAGAGAAAGAGATATCTTTCATTCACTGATTCTCTCTCCAAATTCCCACAAAAGCCAAGGCTGAGCCAGGCCACAGCCATGAAACAGGAAATTACTACAGGTCACCCATCTGAGTGTCCATAAGCCAGAATTAGGATTGAAAGTGAAGGATCCAAGACTCAAACCAAGCATTCATTTATGGGATATGAATGTCTCAAAAGGCATCTCCACCAATGCACAAAACTCAATCCGATACAATAATCAGAGTTTACTTATGAAACCTGATGTATTTAGTGCATGTTCCTCATCGAGATTTGACATATGGATATGCCTACAAAATATTCATGATGGTCAAAAAAGGCATATTTTTGCCACTCCCTTGAATTCTCTATATACTATGTGTCACTTGTTTTTTCTCTCAACATTATTGCCAGGAAACCACAACTCACCTGCCTTCTTTTACTATTTTATTCAATTTTATTTCCTGGAATTTTGTTTGAATAAATTTATACAGGGTGTACTCATGTTTGTCTGGGTTCTTTCACTCAATGTAATTTTGAGATCTGTCTGTGCTGTTGAACATGTCATTAGTTCATTCCTGTCCATAGTTCATTAGGATTCTATTGAATGGATTTACCAAAATCGTTTATGGTTATTCACCTGCTAGTCATCATTTAGGTTCTTTTTTATTTCTTACAAATAAATTATTATAAACACTTTCATAAAGATATTTATGTGGATATTTTCATTAATGTTATTGTACATATTTTGAAGCTGAATTGTTGAGTCTTATTTTGTAAGCTTTGTGGGAACCTGCCAAACTGCATTATTTTACATTTCCACCAGGAGGACAACAAGTTTCCAACTGGTTCATATGCTTGTCACCATCTTAATCTTGTCAAAATTTTGACTTTTATTCATTGTAATATATATGAATCTCTATTTAGCTATAATTTGAATTGTATTCCTTTAATATGTTTAGTAATTTAACATATTTATTAACAATTCGTAGATCTTCTTTTGTAACATGTCTATCAGGATCTTTATGCCCATTTAATTGGGCTGTTTTTATTATTATTACTGACTTGTAAAAGAGTTATTTTACTCTATTTATCTCTGTCTTAAGTGGACCTTCTCATTTCCCAAATTTTAATTTTGATAAGTTTAATTATCTAGTGTTTTTAAATTTTAAGATTTGTGTATCTTGAATTTAGATAGTAAAGTTTCTAATGTTAAGATACAGTAATTATTTTCATTTTTATAGCTTTTGTTTTAATTATGAGAGGATGAGAGACAGAAAGACACAGACACATATACAAAGAGAGAGAGAGACAGACAGAGAGAGAGAAATACAGACCGATAGACACAGAACAAGAGAGTTCTAATCCATTAGTTAACTCCACAAATGCAATTAAGTGGAGTTAGCAGCTTTGAATAGTTGGGGAATGACAGAAAGAGAAGGGTACCATTGTCTTTCTAAGGTGACTGGCAATGCCTTTCTGTGTAGCAACATAACAAGCATAATACTGTAGGGATTTGATTTGACTTCACAGATATAATCCAGCCAGTCGCTCAAAAGTGAACCAGAAAAATAACACAAACATCCCTACAAGAAATAGCACCAGTACCCAGTGCCAGTACTTAAGATACCAAGTTTCAAACAAGAAGTTATAAGGCATGAAAAGAAATTGGAAGTTATAAGCCATCCACTGGAAACAATATTCAAGCAACAGAATCTGCTTGGGAGAGCTACCAGATGCCAGACTTGAAAGAAAAACCGTTCAAAATAGCCATTAACAATATGTTCATAGAACTGAAAGTGTGATTAAAAACAGTAAGGGAAAATAAGATAAAAATGTTTCACCAAATAAGAAAATCAATAAAAAGATGGAAATTACTTAAAAATCTACTTTTTATAGTAGTTTAGAAAGCACTGTAACTGAAATGAAATACTCACTAGAAGGGCACATATTAGAATTGCAGAAAAATAATTAGAAAATTTAAGAATATTTTGATGACCAATATGCAAGTTGATGAACAGAGAAAAAAAATAAGATGGAGAAAATGAATATAGCTGCAGAGAAATGTGGAGCACAATAGATGAGAGAGTAATGATTGTTTGTTTTTCTCTTCTCCCCTCCCCTCTCCTCCCCTCCCCTCTCCTCCCCTCCCCTCTCTTCCCCTCCCCTCCCCTTTCCTCCCCTCCCCTTTCCTCCCCTCCCCTCTTCCCCTCCCCTCCCCTCCCTTCTCCTCCCCTCCCCTCCCCTCTCTTCCCCTCCCCTCCCCTCCCTTCTCCTCCCCTCCCCTCTCTTCCCCTCCCCTCCCCTCTCCTCCCCTCCCCTCCCCTCTTGCCCTCCCCTCTCCTCCCCTCTCCTCTCTTCCCCTCCCCTTTCTTCCCCTCCCCTCCCCTCCTCTCCTCTCCTCTCCTCTCCTTTCCTCTCCTCTCCTCTCTTCCTTTTTTCTTCTTCCTCCTCCTTTTGTGTTGCCTACATGCTCTCTTCTGTCCTTTCATCTCTTTTTTGAATATTTGATTTAATTCACCACCTCACCTAGAGATTTTCCTGTTGGAATTTTTTATTAAAATTATTTTCTAAGTTAGATATAGACCTATGATTTCAGATTCTTCATATATAGATATAGCAAGTTATATTTTTCATGAAATTTGAGAGGCAGGGAGACAGACAAAGAAAAAGTGAGAGAAAAGAAATAGCTTCCATCTGCTGGCTAACTCCAAAAATGCCCTTATCAGCTGGAACTGTGCTAAAGCTTCAGCTGGGAGCTGGGAATTGAGGTGAATTGAGGGGGTGACATGGATTCAACTGCTTGAGTTGTCATCTGCTGTCTACCAAGGTGCACATTTGCAGGAAACTCTAATCAGGTGCTGGAGCAGGGAATCTACCCCAGGCACTCAAATGTAGGATGTGGATATCTCAACAGGTATCTTAATTGTTAGGCTAAATGCCTGCCATTTAATTTTATACATGCTTTCTTTGATATCTTATTTTTTGGGGGCTTTGGTTAATTGCATTGTGATTAGAGAAAAAAAGAAATCTGTACTATAAATTTATCCAGACATGCTTTCTGGCTCAGCAGATGATCTTTCATGATGAATGTGCCATGTGAGCTTGAAAGAATATGGATCCTTTAATTGTTATATGCAGTGTTCTATAAATTCATTCGTGTGAAGTTGGATTGAGAGCACAGCCAAGATCTAAAGCCAGGCACTCAGATATGGTACATGGGCATTCCAAGCAGTCTTAATTTCGTGCCAAAGGCCTACCTCTATTTGATGCTTTTGTTTCTAAAGGCTTCCTTAACAAATTACAACACATTGGTTGGCTTAAAACAACTGAAGTGATTATATGTGTGCGTGTGTTTTAAATTAAACAACAAAACATCAACATTTGCTTTTGTTGAGCTCAATATAATTTTTGATATTCTTTCATTTGTGAATAGTTTCTCTTTTGAAATTTAGGACATCTTTTTCTTGTCAAATCTACTTATTATTTCTACTTATTATTCATGTGAAAATGTCTTTCCTTTTTTTCTGGAAAATAAGTTTACTGAATATAGCTTTGAGTCTACTACATTTTTTTTACCCTTCTTATCCTTCAATAAATATCAATTTTATCTTTGATATTTTCTGACATATCCCTGAGAATGCTTTTCTTATCTGCTTTCATGCATTTTCTCTATCCTGATTAAATCATGACTGTTTTCTGTCTGTGAATTTTTGGACCCTCTGTCTTCTTGATTTGTGAAGTTGGGCCATTTAGCCTACTGAGAGAATTTTTGTTTTAAATATTGTAATATTTATATAGTTTGTTTAATGGTTTCTACTTTTTTAAATATTTATTTATTTGAAAGGCAGAGTAAAGAGGGAGAAGAAAGAGAGAAGGGAGGGAGGGAGGGAAGTAGGGAGATAGAGATAGAGATAGAGATAGAGATAGAAAGATATATATATATATATATATAGAGAGAGAGAGAGAGAGAGAGAGAGATCTTCAATCCACTGGTTCACTCCCCAAATGCCCACAATGGCCAGGGCTACACAGGGACAAAGCCGGGAGCCAGGAGCTTCATCAGGTCTTCCACGTGGGTATAGGGACACAAGCACTTAGATCATCTTCTGCTGCTTTCCTAAGCACCTTAGTAGGGAGCTGGATCAGAAATGGAGCAGCTGGGACTCAAACTAGTGCCCCACATGAGATGCTACCATTGCAGGTGGTAGCTTAACCTTACTATGCCACATGCCAGCCCCCAGTAGCTTCTATTTATCTGCTGAGATTTTCTATATTTTTGCTCATTTCAATTTGGATTTATTTTCCTCATGGAATGTAGCTTCAGTATTTGCTTTAAATTCTTTGGGAACATTACAACATACACGTCTCTGAAAAATTGGCATCTATTGTTTATATTTTTCTCTTAAGAATGGGTTACATCTTCTTGTTTTATTTTATGAGTAATCTTGCCTTGTAGAGTGTGCAATGTAAATGGCATGTTAGTATACAGCTAAAGATCTATGGTAGCCCTCAACAGACATTTATTATTAAGTGAACAAGGATCTTAAATTAATATAAGACCATACATTCTATCTCAAACTCTGTGAATAGGGTTTCAAATTTCAGTTATATTTTCTGAATCTTCACTACACACTTTTGGAATTTCTCTTTGTACATGGTCAACTGGGGCTTATGTGATGAGTTCCAATGTGCTTAGTTTTTTAAGTTTTTGATTTGTGGTTTTGATGTGTCTCATGCTTGCATGGCTCAGCAATTGAACTGAGACTGATATAGTTCAAACCTTGGTGCAGTTAATTGGCATTTCTGGTGATGGTTTGTGTATGTTCTGAAAATATTTGATATTAAATTATAATCATTAATTTATTCAGAGATAAAATTAGATTAATTATCACATTTCTTCAACATGTATAATTCAGAAGTAAAATTGTGACTTTTGTGATGCCCAGGAGAATTTCAGGATTCACTTCCAAGGCTCTTTTCTCTCCAGCATGTCCTCCTTACTCTCCTGCTCCTGATGGTTTCTTCCTCTGACCCCTGTGGTTGGAAAAGATGTGTCAAAGCCAGGGCTATACAGAAGTGCGTATTGCTTCATTACTCCATCTTGAAGTACATTCTAGGGACAAAGCCTGGAAGACAAGAAGAAAACAAAGGGAAAGACAAGGGACCTTGATCCCCTCGTGAGTCTCTTTTCCAAGTTTGGATTATCCTTAATTTTCCCTCTCTTTGCTTTTCAGAGTCATCAGTGGATCGGTAGTGCTTTTTTTCCCCTCTAGATATTATTGTGGTCACCAGCATAGGGCATAAGCTGCAAAAGTTAATAACAATATAGAAAAAATGTAATTGAAGTGTTTTGATGTGAAAAAGAAACCACAAATGTATTGAGTTAAATTAGATCAGTTTTCCATTTTCCACAAAATATGTGAATTTTGCTATAAATTTTAATCACTGGACATTTGAATATAAATATAAAATTGTAGGATTATTCTAGGTAAATTTAAATTTGATGTTAACATTCCTACTTACTGTGATAAACTGAGCATAATTAATGACATGTTTAGGGTATATTAATATTAATATAATAGGGGCCGGCGCCACGGCTCACTAGGCTAATCCTCCGCCTTGCAGCGCCAGCACACCGGGTTCTAGTCCCGGTCGGGGAGCCGGATTCTGTCCCGGTTGCCCCTCTTCCAGGCCAGCTCTCTGCTGTGGCCAGGGAGTGCAGTGGAGGATGGCCCAAGTGCTTGGGCCCTGCACCCCATGGGAGACCAGGATAAGTACCTGGCTCCTGGCTTCGGATCAGCGCGGTGCGCCGGCTGCAGCGCGCCGGCCATGGCGGCCATTGGAGGGTGAACCAATGGCAAAGGAAGACCTTTTTCTCTGTCTGTCTGTCTCTCTCTCACTGTCCACTCTGCCTGTCAAAAATAAATAAATAAATTAATTAATTAAAAAAATATTAATACAGTTGAAGCAAGATGATAGAGAGTGCTTCACAGTATAACAGTATAGCAGTATCTTTGGGATACTTTCTTATAAAATTTAGATGTGTAATGTAATTTCTATATAACAATGCTGTGATCTCAAACAATACCTGGAAAAAAAACTTGTATGCTTCAGAATCAAAATGATTTTATCAGAGATGATTTTCCAGAGAGACTTGGGCTTGAAATAACTTTTAATAAGTTTTCAGAGTGATCAAGATGTTTTTAATATTAGCGACAGTGCATTCAACCTCAAATTCCTGCCCTTAGCAGAATAATCTGAACAAAAGTCAGCCATTAAATTGTCAATAAAATGCTACAGGTGACACTAATTTCTCAAAAGCTATCTAAGTTTAAAGCATCAAACACGAACCACCCACCCCCCAAATTTTAAGTATGACATCACACTCAGTTGTGTTTTATAGAATGGTACATAGTTTACATATGAAAATTTTAAGAACTATGACTTCATCATAGCTACAGGATGAAAACTTTCTTTGCTTTTGTGTCTCAGACTCTAGATATGTTTGACAAGATGAGAATCCAGACATCAGTGGTAAGGTGGCAAATCAAACAAGTCTACTTTTCTTTAACATTGAATGTACTATATGCCTTGAAAATGTCCTCAAAAATAAGATGAGGTTCTGAAGCCTCATGTGTCAGAGGTTCCCCTCAAGGAACTTGTCTATCTTCTGCTATGCTGTCATGCTTGCACAGTCTACATGTATGCAAAATTTCATTTAAAAAATCTGTGAACCGCCATGCTTCACATTGATAATTCTTCAAACCTCATATCTTAACCAATACTTTGTATTTATTTTTAATGCGCACAGTTATATATCATTATTAAAATTAATTTCCTTCATATTTATAAATAAAACTTATAAGCAAAATTCAATTTTAAGATAATCCCAAAATGAAACACATTTCAAATTAAAAGCGTGTTATTAAATAAAGCTAGAGAATATGATTATCCAACACTATTTAATTTTCAACTCATCTATTATTCTGTGCTATTTTGGCCCATTCTGGATTTATTATCTTTAATTATACCATTTCTATCAGAAGCAAGATCCAGACACTTACCCTAGTCTTATTATAGTACACCTTTAGAGACATGTTTTATATCTGTAGTCCTACATACCATCTCTGTGGTTGATACTTATTTTCCCTATGCCATGTTCATTGTTCCAAATCTCTCAAGTCTGGAGTAGGATTATGTAAAACCTAGCTAGGTTAAAATACTTATATTTGCACTGTTTATTTCAACTCTGATATGTGAAAAGCAGCTTCTAAGTCCACATTTTCATTGCTATAATCAGCAAATGTAGGACAAATTGAAAATCAATGACTTTTCTTGTGCCTATCAGAGAACTCTGGCTGGGGGAATCAGTGTGGGGAGACAGACCCATCCAGAGAGACACATGTGAGATGTAGAACTCAGGCTGGGGGAATCAGTGTGGGGAGACAGACCCATCCAGAGAGACACATGTGAGATGTGCTTCCTTGGAAGAGAAGCCTGCCTGGAACTCACAGATGGGCAGAATGTGGAATAAAGAATATGATAAATTTGTGGCAACTGCAGTGTTACTGAGGGCTCCTGGACCCTCATGGAGTTTACCTACAGGAAATTCTGCAGTTTCTTACTGTACATATCTGAGAAAAAGCCCCTCAAAAGAAAAGAATCATTGTGGAATACTCTCAGAGCCTTTTCCTCTACAAAGATCTGTATTCCAAGTTGGAAAATTCAGATAGCAACATTCCACTTGTCATTGCACATTCTTCTGACTCCACCCCCAATTCCCACTCACCTAAGAAAGGTGGTGGTGAAAAACACAAACAGTAAGAAAAAATAAAACACAACAAATCAAAATTTCTATGAGGACTTCATAGAAATAGATTGGGAGATTTTCTTTCAATAGAGAAAATTATCATGACCTACCTACAGGGGCTATGTTTTATTCAGCACTGTACCCAGAGTAACTCTATTAGTGATTGCTCAATAAATATTCATTGTATGAATAGATAGATAAATTATAATTTGATATACCAATAAATACATGAAAAACCAAGAGGAGCTGGTAAATAAATCTACCGTGAAACACTATGAATGCCTGCGAGCAGAAGAGGAATGAAATTCATACCCGTGAGCCTGTACCATATCTTTGAATCATGGGACTTCCATAGATGTTGTGGTCTCTTAAGAAGATAAGTAGAGGCCGGCACCGTGGTGCAGTAGGTTAATCCTCCGCCATGGGATGTGGGTGCCGTTTCTAGTCCCGGCTGCTTCTCTTCTAATCCTGCTCTCTGCTATTGCCTGGAAAAGCAGTAGAAGATAGCCCAAGTCCTTGGGCCCCTGCGTCAGCTGGGAGACCTGGCTTCTGGCTTCACATTGGCGCAGCTCTGGCCATTGCGGCCATCTGGGGTGTGAATCAATGAATAGAAGACCTTTCTCTCTGTCTCTCCCTCTCACTGTCTGTAACTCTACCTCTCAAATAAATAAATAAAATCTTTTAAATAAATAAATAAAATATTTTTTAAAAAAAGATAAGAGAATGTGTTGTAGAGTACTGTTTTTGCTCTTCTAAAAACCTGATGTATTAAATGAGAATGAAGAAAAGTCATAGGGAAGAGAAAACTAGTGAGCATGATATAATGACCCACCACCACCAACAACAACAACTTACTACAACTTACAACATTGCACGGTTACTTTGCTAGCCTGCAGTAGCCCTAGAACCTAGTACATAAAGGACTTGCAGGTTTTGATGAATGAATGTTTATGTATTTACTGCTTGAATGAATTTGCTTGTTCCCTTGGTGTTAATCAAGGAAAGATAATACAGTCATTTTCATTTCTTGGATAAAATCCTATAACATATTTAGTAACTATGAAGTAAAAACCTTTCTCCTTTCTTAAATTGTATTCTAAAAAGATCAACAGCTTTGCAGATTAATTAATTAGTACTCTTGCAAAGTTATGCTATGAAGATCATCAGATAGCTGTATTAATTTTTCTTTTTTTTTCTTTCAAACTTTTATTTAATGAATATAAATTTCCAAAGTACAGCTTATGGATTACAATGGCTTCCCCCCCATAACATCCCTCCCACCCGCAACCCTCCCCTTTCCCACTCCCTCTCCCCTTCCATTCACATCAAGATTCATTTTCGATTCTCTTTATATACAGAAGATCAGTTTAGCATACATTAAGTAAAGATTTCAACAGTTTGTTCCCACACAGAAACATAAAGTGAAAAATACTGTTTGAGTACTAGTTCTAGCATTAAATCTCAATGTACAGCACACTAAGTACAAAGATCCTACATGAGGAGTAAGTGCACAGTGACTCCTGTTGTTGACTTAGAAATTGACATTCTTATTTATGGCCATAATGATAGGACTAAGAACCAAAGGGATCACATAAACAAAAATAGTGTCTGCAAATACTAGCTGATAGAATAAAAAAGGGAGAGAATGATCCAACATGGGAAGTGAGATACACAGCAGACCCATAGAATGGCAGATTTCCTAAACAGCACTCTGGCCTCAGAATCAGCCCTTAAGGCATGCGGATCTGGCTGAAAGCCCATGAGACTATTTCAGGCATGGAAAGCCAAGACACTCTGGGGGAAAAAAAAAAAAAAAACCTAAATGAAAGATCTCTGTGAGTGAGATCCCAGTGGAAAGAATGGGTCATCAAAGAAGGAGGTACCTTTCTCTGAAGGGAGGAGAGAACTTCCACTTTGACCATGGCCTTGTCTAAATATGATCAGAGTCAGTGAACTCAGGGGGCTTCCATAGCCTTGGCAGCTCATGACTAGAGCCTAGGGTGATTACTGATGCCATAAACAAGAGTGTCAATTTGTTAAGTCAACAACAGAAGTCACTGTGCACTTACTCCTCTTGTAGGATCTTTGTCCTTAGTGTGCTGTACATTGAGATTTAATGCTAGAACTAGTACTCAAACAGTATTTTTCACTTTATGTTTCTGTGTGGGAACAAACTGTTGAAATCTTTACTTAATGTATGCTAAACTGATCTTCTGTATATAAAGAGAATCGAAAATGAATCTTGATGTGAATGGAAGGGGAGAGGGAGTGGGAAAGGGGAGGGTTGCAGGTGGGAGGGACGTTATAGGGGGGAAGCCATTGTAATCCATAAGCTGTACTTTGGAAATTTATATTTATTAAATAAAAGTTTGAAAGAAAAAAAAAGAAAAATTAATACAGCTATCTGATGATCTTCATAGCATAACTTTGCAAGAGTACTAATTAATTAATCTGCAATATTCATCATATTACTGAGGTATTCACAACATACATGTAATTGCACTATACTTCCAATCATATAGCTGAATAAGAGTAGAGAAAGAATGGTGCACTGCTCAGTTCCCAGGCCCATCTGTTTGCCTGGGAAAACTCTGCTTCTTTGCTCCCATTTCAGAAATTCTTCCGGGAGAATCCCATTCCCCTCAGACATATGTTGGTGCATGCTAATGAAGCTTACATCACGAATTTTAATGTTAAATTATATCTGTACTTACCTTTCTCTGGGAGCCCTCTAGGGCTTAATAGGACAGGCAGCCTCATCAGTACTACCTCACAATTCCAGAGATAACCGCAGGGCTGAGAATAAGAAGACAAACAACACAGCAAAGCATAATGTTTTCCATCCCAGGAAGCTTCCCACTCAGCGCTCCACTCATTTCACAGAATTTCCATTTTGCACTCTTCAGGGATCTGTTCTTTGATTTTCTGGAGAATGATGCTCTTCACCATTCACTGTCCAAATTTCCGGAACAAAAACTTATAACAACAGGTGTTCTGGAAAGTACCATGAACTACAGTGAAATCTATCTTCAGCAACTAGCTTCAGGAGAGGTTAAGGCATGACTCAATTGCGTACTGTCCAGATACTGTTTTAATTTATTGACTTGCTTAGAGTCAAAGATTTTAGTTTATTTCAGTTGCAAGGATAGAAACATCATCTCCTCCTTCACTTTTTACCAACAACCTGATTCTGCCTTCTGGTCAGTTCCTCAATATAGTAAGCATTGTTTTTGCTTTTAAAACAATAATTTTTATTTATTTGTTTCAGTTATTTCAAAGGGAAAGAGAAAAAGTGAGAATGTGTGTGAAACTGAGTCAGTGAGAGAGATCCAATCCACTGAATCTACGGATTCACCCCCAACCCCAGTGCTCACATCGACCACGGCTGGGCCAGAATGAATGAAGCTAAGAGCCAGAAACTGCCTCTGGGTCTCTCACATGGGTGGCAGGTACCCAGCCAATGCAGCCACCATCTGCTCTCTCCTAGGGTAGATATCAGTGTGAAGCTGGAATAGGGTGCAGAGCAGGGACTCAACCCTAGGCACTTGGGACATAAACTTTCCAAGTTATTGTCTTAACCACTAGGCCAAATGCCTGCTCCTATTTTTTAGTATTTATGTATTTACTAACTTACTTACTGTCATTTGAATGATGTAGAGACACAGGAAGAGAATCAGACTGTGACAAAAAGGAGTAGGGGGGAGAAAGAGAAAGAGAGGAGAAAGATTGATCTTCCATGCTTTAGTTCACTGTACAAATGTGTACAACAGGTGGGGCTAGTCCATTCCAAAGCCAGGATCTCAGAAGTCAATCCAGGTTTCTCACATGGGTGGCAGGAACCCAAATTCTGCCTTCTGGATCCCAGGGTTCTCATTAGTAAGAAGCTGAAATTGGAAGCAGAACCAGAATTCAAACCAGGCACTCCAATATGAGATTGCAGGGGTCCCAACTGAAGTTTTTTTTTTTTTTTTAATTTATTTCCCCCCAAAGAAGCCTCTTATTTAAGGAATATAGACTTAATGCATTTCATAAGTACAACTGTAGGAGTATAGTGACTTCCCACTGTACCTGACCTCTCACCCACTTTCCTCCCCCTCCCCCTCCTCCCTTCCCATTCCCAGTCTCATTCTCCACTAAGATCCATTTTTGATGAACTGTTGTGCCAATAATTCTGTTTTCTCTTTGCTTTTAATTATTGCATTATATTGGCTCAACTACTATGTCTCTGTGTTCTATTTTCCTAGTCTTTTGGAAGACTGAAATCGCTTTTAGCAAGCTGTATTTGTCAAGTTCTATATGCTTTTATTCTTTTCATTCTCTGAAATCTTTTTCTTCTTTCTAGCATCCCCTGTTACACCACTCTTTGTTTTTGTTTTTTGCAACCTGTCAGTATCATTGTTATAGACTCTTTGCCCAGAGCATACACGACTCAGAGATGACAAGCTGCTTGCAATTTGCATGAATTGCTCTCAAGACTTGCTTATAAACATGACAGTTTGCCTAGCTGCTGTCACAAGGACTACATTAGTGTTTCTTCTCGTTTCCTTCACTCTGGGCTGTAGAAGAGTCACTCATAATCAGGGACCAGGGCCATGTTTATATCCAGTGGTTAAACACTGCAGATTGCCAAGGGTTCTGGTTAAACAGTTAATTAGGTCCTGGGTATATTATTCCATGATAGTTAGTCTTGTAGTCTGGACACACAAAAAGCAAAACAAGCCTGGAAAATGATGTTTTTGTTTTCAGCCTGTGCAATAATATCACTGGATACTTAAGCATATTAAATGTACATTTACAACAACTGATTATTTTCAGTCTTCATTTCTTTCACTCTACTTAGGAATTTGTATGTATTGAAAATTTAGAAGACAGCCAAATTATTATAGGGTTTGTTTTAGCCATGAATTGAATATGAAAATCATGAATTAATTTGTATTCAGCTTATCTACAAAATATTACATGATATGATAATATATAATATGATATGATAATATATAATATGATATGGTTCTATGTTGCTTACTGACTTAGATTGTGGAAGAGTCTAGAAAGAAAGGAAAAAAGCAATCCTAAAGGATTAAGCTGGGAGTTAAATCACCTAGAGATGATGGTAACCATCAGTCTCAGAGTTCAGAATTATATACTATGATGCGATACATTCAGGGAAACTCGACATTGTCACTTCTCCAGAGCCAGGCATGCTTTCTGCAGTGGAGTCTACCCATGAGAGTCTTGTAGGGTGGTGGATTGTTTCCAAGAGTTCTTATACTTACTCTGAGCCTTAAGTTACAAATCAGTGCAAACAATTTTCATTATCAACTGTTATTCCAAAAAATAGTTTTTCAAAGCATAAAACATCAACAAAATTATTTGATACATTGTAAAACATCATAAAAATTGGGGAAAGTATCTCAGCAACTTTTCATAAGTAAACTGATTTATACTCCATAGCAAATTATATATACTTCTATTAAGTTTTTATAATATTAATTTATATTTAATTGCTTCATGTATGATTGTTCCTCTCAGTGCTCAGTTAAAGGCAGTCACTGGAACAGGATTTAGTAAAGGGTATTTCTACAATAGATGTTTGCCAAATTTAATTGAATTTATTTTTAATATAATTCTCACTTTTTCCTTGTGTTCTATTTCAAAGGCTTTTGGTGTGGAATTCTTCTAGGAAAAGAATTGTTAGGCCACCATTGTTTCTATGAGAACTGTGGGTTTATTGGAGCATCAAAATTGATTTGTAGATTAAGGGTTGCTTTGGATCCTTTCTGCCTCCAGGATTTGTGTTTATGAAATTCATTTAGAATGCTATGTGGAGTTCATCCCTTCTCTTGGTCCCAAAGGAACTGCTACCCGGGTACAAAATGCCAGTCTGTCAGTACATTATTGTGTGGAAGAAGCAATAACAGCCGTAAACAATCAAAGGTATTTTATAATTTTAAGGGTATCAGAACATATTTTAATATATGTAGACTTTCTTGCCTTTGAAATGCAAGACAGTTTATGTAAAAAGTGTGGGTGAAATGCTAAATTCCAGTCTTTGTTTCTGATTACTCACAAAATTCATTTACAATAACATGAATATTTACATGTTATTTACAATAACATGAATAACAAGAATATTTCTCTTTTAAAGGTACAAGTTGCAATTTTCTTAGATTTTATTTCTCAGGGAATACATCCTGTAAGAGAAGTATCTGTGACTTGCTGCCAGGCTATTTGCCATGAATATTGGAGAGAAGAAAACTGGTTATATATTTTTTCCTTACAGCATCAAGTAATCTGTGTTTCCTAGTGCAAAGACAGAAAGTATCTTTGATAACCACTGTCTCCCAGATCCTCCTTTGTTTTAGTGAAGACCTCTTTTGACTATTCTTATCATTCTAAGAATGAAGGGGATCCTTTTAAAGAATAGATTTATAGGAATGGTTAGAATAGTGGTGCAATGCACTGAATGGTTGTGTCCCCTCCCAAATCCATATGCTGAAATCTTAAGCTCTCAAGTGTTGATATGAGGAGGTGTGGTTTTTAGAAGGTCATGATGTGGAGTCTGTACAACTGGATAGTTCTAATTACAACCAAGTGATAGTATGTATTAATCCCATCTTCCTTAATACCTTTCAGATGATCCCTATAACAACCAATACTTCTCGGTGATCGGTCTCTATAATTCCAAAATGTTATGTAGATGATTGCTTTTCCATTTTGTATTGTATATTTTTCTATTTGTCTTCCTTTTCTAGAACAGTGTTTTTCAGATTCATCTATGTTGCATGAAGTGATAATACATTTCTATGTATTTCTGGGTAACATTTTATGGTGTGCATTCTCCAAAATTTTTATACATTAAAATATTGATGGGCATTTGGGATTGTTAACAGGTTTTATGAGTCATTTTCTATGTAAAATATTTATCAATATAAATAGCAACTTTGTTCACAGTTTTTAGGCTTAAAATAAATATTACATTTAGCTTAATATCTTTTGGTAAGTTTATAATATTTTTATTAATACTTTCATCTATTTTCTCTTTCTTATTTGATTAGAACAAGCAAAGTTTGACAATTTCAAATGATAAAGTATTTGTGCAGTTCTTTTTTGGTAATTTGTCCTGATTTCTCCCTTTGCTAAATTATTGCATTATAATTATATGGGTTTTTACTATTTTTTATTAATGAGGTAATTTGAGGTAATAATGGCTTCAGTATATGAGTATAAGGTTTCCTTTGTATCATACCCCAAAGAAAATAGGATGAAATATAGAAATGATATTTTATTTTCATAGAAAAATCAAGTTTACTCAGAATTAAGGATTTTTTAAGGTAGCAAATTTATATTTTATTTTGTTATGAAAAGTCTACCTTTGAAAAAATAGATTTAGACTTTTTCACAGTGTACTGTATGGAATTTTTTTTTACCACTTTTGCTAATGTCACTCTTTAGCTGGAGCCAACCACAATCTAAAGGTCAACTAAGTCAGGTGAATTCAGCTCACAAAGATCAGACTTTTAGGCTGGAAGGAAAGAAAAAGGAGACACATGAGAGAGCCTACAGAGTTTTCTCTTTGCCCACTTAGTTTTTATTATTGCATTTTAGTCAATGAAGGGAGTCATTCCCTACACAAGACAGAAACAAGGTTCTGGCCATAAGGAAAGCATCAGAGAATAACATTTATTCAATAAAAAATTATCCAAAAACTATGTTGTAGCTTTGACTATCACTGGAAACCTTCATAAAAGGGCATATTCTTTAATGTAAGATACAGCTGGGGCCGGCGCCGTGACTCACTTGGCTAATACTACGCCTGCAGCGCCGGCATCCGATATGGGCGCCAGGTTCTAGTTCCAGCTACTCTTCTTCCAGTCCAGCTCTCTGCTGTGGCCCTGGAGGGCAGTGGAGTATGGCCCAGGTGATTGGGTGCCTGCACTGACGTGGGAGACCAGGAGGAAGCATCTGGCTCCTTCCTTCGGATCGGCGCAGTGCTGGCTGTAATGGCCATTTGGGGGGTGAACCAACAGAAGGAAGACCTTTCTCTCTGTCTCTCTCACTATCTAACTCTACCTGTCAAAATAAGTAATACATATATATATATATATATATATATATGTAGTTTCTATCTATGCTGATCACTCCATTGAACAGAGAGTAGCTACTGTGGAAATTTTCAAAAACATTGCTACTTCCCTTATGTGTACAGTTCTCAATGCCTTGTAAAGGGAATAATTCCTTTTGCATATTTGGTTGGAGAATGGCTGAGCAGTTGCATGCAATAAATCCATTTCTACATTCCTACTGTGCTAAGATTTCTGACTCCTTTTATAGTAGGAGAGGGAATATCTAGCATCCAAACCTCATTGTTTATAGAATACTGTGGCACCAAGAAATCAACTTAAAAACCAAGGAATATAATCTGTGTAGCACTTGACCTAAGACATTAAATTCGAAATCCCAAGTGAATGTTCACAGGTGGATATATTAGTTAGATATAACCCTTCCTAGATTTATCACCCTTATAATAAAATCCAAAATATAATTGGGGTGTCTTTTGGCAACATTTTTCAATATTTTAAAATTCCTATTTTGTTTATTTGTTTCCTCAAGATTTAACTGGAGTTTGAACTCACTCATGGCTTACTTGAATACACGACATAGTGATGGCTCAAGCTGAGATTGGGGATAAACTTGGAGGCATCTTATATAGTGGAAGTCATCTGAAGGTTCTTTTTTTAAATTTATTTATTTAAAACATAGAGAGAGAGAGAAAATGTGTGTGTGTTTATGTGTATGTATGTGTGTTCTCATGACCTGAATCATTCTCCAAATGCCTACAACATCTGTGACTGGTCCAGGATGTAGCCAAGAGCAATCTGGGTCTCCCACGTGGGTAGCAGGAACCTAAATACTAGGGTCATTAACCGCTGCTTCCCAGTGCATGCATTAACGGGATTCTGGAGTCAGGCACAGAGCCAGGACCTGAATCCATGTTCTCTGATTCTGGCATTCCAGCTGCTATCTTTTCCACTTTGCCGAATACCTGTGCCATGTGAAGATTCTGTGCAAAAGAAGACTAGTTGCCAAAGGTGTAGGGATAGATTGCTTCTGATACTGTTTTGTTTATTAATATTTTGACAATACCAATAAACCCTATGGGTTCTTGCCACATATTCAGAGAAGAATTCTGAACACTGGCTCAAATAGACCAGGCAACAATGAAGTTATTTATGTGCACTCTGACCAAACGTGAAAGCTCAATTCCAGAATCCCATCTGAAATGTTTCTTTTCCAGTAGTGATTACTGTAATCAGTTGGGGTCCAAGTAGAATACCAAAGGCATATTCAGCTGAGAATTTTAAACAGATTTTGAAAAATGGATTATTTATGTAGATGTAATTAGCCTTTAGAAAACCAGAAGGATTGCTGAGGCCACAGAGACTTGGAACACAGCAGGAAGACATGACCACCTGTAGTAAGCCCAGATGTTCAAGAGGAGAAAGCCCAGTGGGAGCAGAGCTTTGGACAAGGGCCTGTGGTCATTGAATGGTGATTCTCAACTATCACACTGTTGGCATTTGGGGTTTGGCAATTATTTGTGGGGCTCTGAGCCAGTTGTTATGTGAATCTTAGATGTTTTAGTCATTGCAGGTTGCCAGTAGTGTACCAATGCAGATAATTGAAAAGGCCTGAAAATATTGTCCAGTGCCCTCACTAGAGAACTACTGGTCATGAAGGAATACCTCCAGTGTAGCACAGCATTAAAGAAAGGTGGAATGTAAAGGACTTGTCTCACCTTTCCTCTCCTCCCTTTCCTCCTCCTCCCTGCCCCGCCCCACTTCCTCCCTTTTGTTGAGACCCTTGGTGCCTAACCAGACCCTTCTCAACTCCTTGCAATGCAAAGGGCAAAGCAGATAAGCTGCACAGGGCAGCTATGAAACCTGTAAGAAGAAAAGTTCCCTGAGACTTCAAACAGCCCCTTACTCTTCCCCCAGCTACCTTTTACCACCCCCCAGTGGCAATTTCCCTCCTTAACCAGATAAAAACCTGAATTCTAAAGGTACCCAGTATGTAGTCTCTTGAAAGAATAGACTGTGACCAACCTCTTTGCTTCAAATAAAGCAACCTGTCTCTGTTGAGGTTGGTCTTTATCTCCTTTTTCTGTCTCTCCTTTCTGGGTGTATGAAAGGCCATAACCCAGAGTTATTCCATAGCTAACAGAAAGGAGAGGAACCATGATCACTTCCTTATGCTGAGGTTTTCATTCAATGTTGCTCACCTGGAAGACAGGACAAGAGAGCTTTGTAATGTCCCTAGTCTTAACCTCTTAGAAATTGATGTTTGCTGTTGTTGATGGAGAGGGCATTACTGAAAACATGACTATGCTTAAATATTTCTTGTTATCTATTGAATCATATTAAAGACTAAATCATAGCCTTTTTTTTCACATTTTTAAAATCAATGTGAAGTTATAATTTCAATATAGCTTGCTGTAGTGAAAAAGAAAATTTTGTTAAGTCTTAAGATAACAATAAAGCAAAATCTATATATAGACTTATCAAAGATAATAAGTAATCAAAGTACACCACTATAGAAAATCACTTAACCACAAATGAAAATTGTAATTTAGAGACAAATAAAGAGAGTACAATAAAAATACAAAAGCAGTATGAAAATGGCAGGAATAATCCTTATTTATTAATGATTACCTTAAATGTCAGTGTATTAAATTTGCCAATTAAAAGACATAGACTGAGCAAATGGATTAAAAAACAGGACCCACCTAAATGCTGTTTATAAGAAACTCACTTGGGGCCAGCACTGTGGTGTAGCAGGTAAAGCTGCTGCCTGCAGTGCTGGCGTCCCATATGGATTCCGGTCTGAGTCCTGGCTGCTCCACTTCTGATCCCTGATCCAGCTCTCTGCTATGGACAGGGAAAGCAGTGGAAGATGCCACAAGTCCTTGGGCCCCTGTACCCACATGGGGGATCTGGAGGAATTTCCTGGCTCCTGGCTTGGGATCAGCCCAGTTCTGGCTGTTGCAGCCATTTGAGAAGTGAACCAGCAATTGGAAGACTTCTCTCTCCCTCTCTGCCTCTGCCTCCCTGTAACTCTTTCTTCCAAATAAATAAATAAATCTTTTTTTTTTTAAAGGAAACTCACTTCACCTCTAGGAACACACTGTAGACTGGAAGGGAATGGATAGGACAAGGTAGTCTTGCCAATGGAACCCAAAAGAAAGCAGGAGTACAAACACTTCTATCACATAACATAGATTTTAAATCAATAGTAGTAAGAAGAGAGCAGGAAGGTCATTCTACAGTGATAAAGGGTTCAATCCAGTAAAAGAGAATAACACTTATATACACATATGAACCTGATATTGGAGTATCCATATACATAAATCTTAATACACAAAAATGGAGATACACATTGCAATGAAATAATAGTAGGGGACTTTAACACCCCACTTTTAGAAATGGACAGATCATCTAGATGAAAAATAAACAGAGAAGCAACAGAGGTAAATTGCACCTGAGATAAATTGGACCTAACAGACCTTACAGAATTTCCTATCCAGTAGCCAGAGAATTCACATTTTTCTCAATAGCACATGGAACATTTTCCAGATTAGGTAATATAGTATATCACAAAACAAGTCTCAACAAATTTAAAATAATAAACATCATATCAAGTACCTTTTATTATGACAAAATTTGTGTTTCTTTTACCATATCTCCACATTATTTTATTTATGTACTTTTCAGAGGCAGATATAGCAAGGGGGGAGAGAGAGAGAGCATGAGAGAGAGACTGACCTTATACTAGTTCACTCCCCAATCTCAAATGCCTTCAATAGCCAGGGCCAACCAGACTGAAACCCAGGGCTAGAAACACACTGCAGGTCTCCGATATAGGTGGTAGCACAATTATTTGAGCCATCACTACTGCCTTCCAGGATCTGCATTAACAAGAAGCTAGAGTTTGGAGTGGAAATGGGAGCCAAACGTGGGCACTCTGTTAAGGGATACTGGTATCTTAACACTTACACCAAACACCTGCCCCATCCCCCCACATTCTTGATATTCACATATCTTGGTTAACTCAACTTTGTACTCAGTTGTTTAAATTACTATTTGCAGGAGTGAATGTGTTGGTTAAAAATTGATCTCATATTCTACAATTATTTAATGATGATGTATATTTCTTGTTCATACTGCATGTCTACTGCTGATTGTCAAGGATTTTTTAAATTTATTTGACAGGTAGAGTTATAGACAGTGAGAGAGAAAGACAGTGAAAGGTCTTTCATCTGACGGTTCACCCCCAAAATGGCCACTACTGCCAGAACTATGCCGATCCTAAGCCAGGGGCCAGGTGTCTCCTCCTGGTCAGCCATGCAGGTGAAGGGCCCAAGCATTTGGGCCATCCTCCACTGCCTTCCTGGGCCACAGCAGAGAGCTGGACTGGAAGGGGGGCAACCGGGACTAGAAATGGCGCCCATATGGGATGCCAGTGTCGCAGGCAGAGGATTAACCAAGTGAGCCACGGCGCTGGCCCCGTCAAGGGTTTTTGCCATCACAATCCTTCAAGGATCCATAATGGTGGAGAGGCTTTCATCATACCTGTGGTGACAATGGAGGAACTCTACATAACACCCCTGTTATTACACCATTTCCCATTGATTTTTTTGATAGAATTGAGTGGTGGTGTAGAAAAGATTTATGGGAAGAATGAATGACATACTCATGGAAGGAAAACATGCCATTAAGTTTCAAAGTAGGTGGAGACACACACCTGGTGTGCAGAGGTTAATATACATTTATTTATATTTTAAACTTTTTATTTGAGAGGCAGAGAGACAGAAAGATAAAGAGAGTTCCCATCGGCTGGTTAATTTCCACATGCCCACAACTGCTGGGTGATTGCAGCCTGGAGACGGACACTCATTCCAGGTGTCCCATGTGGGTGGCAGGAACACAACTCCTGGAGTCATGACTTTTGCCTCCCAGGATCTGATTTGCAGGAAGGTGCATTCAGAAGCTGGATTCAGGAACTGAAAACAGGTACTCCAATGTGAGTGCTCACCAGAGGACTGAGAGTCCTAACCAGAGACTGAACTTATAGAACATATCCCACTTCTATACTGTACTCCTCAGTTTATAAAAAATGTCAGAACAAATAAGTGGTGTTTTCACTGAAAATTCCAAACAACCACAAGTGTATATATAAGAATGTACTACTGGTAATTGTTAATCAACTGAATTAAAATGGCTGCAAATTATAGTTTTAACTCATCTTACTAACAGCTTCATAATGAGCTAAAATATGCCAACAATTGTCAAGGTTTTAGGGAAATAAAAAAACCTCACATAGTGTTAGTGAACATATACATGAGCAAATTCTTTTTTAAAATAATTTGGATATTTATATTAAAATTATAGATGTATCAACTTATAACCAAAAATTCCAATTGTTGAATTTTACATTTTGATTTTATACATATATATGTATACATATGTATTAAATTTCATGCTTAATAAGGGAATATTACCTGGAAATCACTCAATGTCCAATTTCCAGGCTGTGGTTTCCATATTTCTCCCCCAAAATCTTACATTAAGGGTACAAAAGATTGAAACTTAATCCAATTGTGATGCTTGGACATGGAGCTTTTGGAAACTGATTAGCTTGGATTAGGTCTTTAGGGTGGTGCCCACATTATTAAATCTTAGTGATATTTAGGAGACAGACTTGGATACACTTGCTCCCTGTTCTTGCTGTGGGATGCCTCATGCCTCCCTGAGATTCTGCCAGCAAGAATGCCATCATCAGAGGCCAAGTCAATAGGGTCCATCAGTTCTTGGATTGTGCCACTGCAGAGCTCTGGGACAAAATAAGTCTCTTATCTTTACAGTTGCCTCAGATATTACCCTGTAGGGATGAAAAGAGGACTAAGATACCAAGTAGTGATTTGAGCAAATAATTTAAGACCAGGTAACCATATACATTGCATTCATGTATTGGAATGTTGCACAGTAGCCTATAAATATGTACAATTATTATTAGTAAAATATGAAGAGTAAAAATATCAATTAATAAAGACAAGAAAAGAGAAATACAATACACTGGGGCTAATAACATCCAAAATTATCAAAGCTTATGATTAATATTAATTCAGGAGAGAAGACTGTGTTTCTTGAGATAGACTCAGTATCTGCTGCATGGATATGACAGTTCTATGATGTTTCATTCTCCCTTGGTGTCAAAGAAGAAAAATGCACCTGATTCATATTTGTGAGCAAGTAAATATGCTTGTAAGGGAAAATAAAACCAATGCCTTTTCAAGATGAGATGTGATTAATCCACCTTCACACGATAAATTCTAATCATCTGGCACTATGGGTGAACTTTCTATTATGGAATTTGAGATAAATGAAATATGGTCTTTGTGTGACACTAACCATACACACACACACACACACACATATACATAGTGTACTGGAAATTCAATGTGTTTCTGAAGGAACTAAAAATTCAGATCATTGGTAATACCTTTAGATAGTTAAGTCATTTAAGATTTGAGTTAGAATTTAATTAAACAAAATATTTGGTATTTTAGTTTGTGATAAGGAATTAAGAATTGACTTGAACATGATTGTGATTTACATATCTACTAAATTTCTCTGAATGAACTACAATTGTTTTTCCTGTAATGTTGAAATTGTTTATTTTAAGACGTCTTTTCTTTTAAAAATCTATCTACTACTAATTTATATTTGAATTTTGGTATCTAGTCTACCTTCTAGTCTATGTAATAGTTTGATTTACCACATATCTTTTGTTATGAGATAACAATGCTTTGTGTGAGTTCGCCAACTCCTATCTTATTTAGAGAAGGTTATAGTCAAAGTGGAAGTTCTCTCTTCCCTTCAGAGAAAGGTACCTCCTTCTTTGATGACCCATTATTTCCACTGGGATTGCATTCACAGAGATCTTTCATTTAGTGGTGTTTTTGTTTGTTTGTTTGGTTTTTGGTTTTTGGCAGAGTGTCTTGGCTTTCCATGCCTAAAATACTCTCATGGGCTTTTTAGCCAGATCCGAATGCTTTAAGGGCTGATTCTGAGGCCAGAGTGCTGTTTAGGACATCTGCCATTCTATGAGGCTGCTGTGTATCCCACGTTCCATGTTGGATTGTTCTCTCCTTTTTAATTCTATCAGTTAGTGTTAGCAGACACTGGTCTTGTTTATGTGATCCCTTTGACTCTTAGATCTATCAGCGTGATCAATTGTGAACTGAAATTGATCACTTGGACTAGTGAGATGGCATTGGTACATGCCACTTTGATGGGATTGAATTGGAATCCCCTGGCAGGATTCTAACTCTACCATTTGGGGCAAGTCCAATTGAGCATGTGCCAAATTTTACACCTCCTCCCTTTCTTATTCCAACTCTTATATTTAACAGGGACCATTTTTCCGTTAAATTTCAACACCTAAGAATAATTGTGTGTTAATTACAGAGTTCAACCAATAGTATTAAGTAGAACAAAAAAAATACTAAAAGGGATAAAGTATTAAGTTGTTCATCAACAGTCAGGACAAGGGCTGATCAAGTCACTGTAAATGCTTTGATCTTTGGTCAGTACCATGAAATTTAATATCTCCTTTGTGGGATGCAGAAACAGATTGTGAGGGGAAGAACATCAAATCTAAGACTTGAGTTCCATTATACCTATGATCTTGTCAATATGCTGATAGGATGAAAAATGTCCTTGGGAATATATCAGTGAAACTCACCATGTCATCACCAACTCCTCATTAGTGTTAATATTTACCTTAAGGAGATGATAAACTTCATAATTTAATAATCTTAATTGTGCTTTTTCACAAAATTAATGTTCCTGAAGGAGCTAATAAAACTAATAAATTCAATTCATTCATTAAGTCAAACATCTTAATTGAGAGCCACCCTTTGCCAAGCGTTAAAGTATTTGCAGTGAACAACACTGAACATTTTAAATACAAGCTGTATATGGAGCCTTCAGTAGAGGGAGGAGATGACATAAACATATGCTTTGAAAACACTTTACACACAGCAGGACATGTGTGTTTGCCTACCTCTTGTCAGGGCAACTTCTGTTGGACAATTCTGTGTTCTTCAGTTGTATACCAGTCAATCATGGCTCTGGGACTATTCCCAAAGCCACGGATAGCTCAGAAGTCAAGATACAGGGGAAATCTATGCTTTGAATGACAACTCTTAACTGGTATGGATGAGTGTCAGTAGCTCTGTGTCCAGTGGAAGGAGCTCAACAGATAGAATGATGAAAATGTTTATTTAAAGCTCATTCTGGGGCACATGACAAATTAGCAAAAAAGTGGTTCTATATTGCCAGTGGCTAGAATGAGCTTCAGGCTCAAAATGCAGAAGAGGGTGAGACTAGCTCACACTATCACTGTTACCCACTTGCAAAATATTGTTTCTTTATCCTCCAAATTTAAAACTCTGACTGTAGTTGTCTTCACTGGGGTGATGTGAGAGTGTTTCCACCAGAAGCTCGCAATTAAAGCTCTCTAGAAACTGACACTAGGACAACTACCTTGTTGCTTTGAGTTCCTTTAGGGGCAATCCTTTACACAAGAGTGGCCAGCGAGTGTATGTCTAGACCTCAGGAGATTTACCGAACAGAAAGTAGCCTACCACAGGGACCATATATTGTTTGATTTCATTATAAAACTGTCCAGATTAGGCAGATCTACAGAAATTGAAAGAAGGTTAATGGTTGTCTCAGGCTTTAGTGTAAAATGAGTGCTAAAGCACACAATATCTCATTCTGGAGTGATGAAAACAATCCAAATTTGATTCTGATAATGTTTTCACAATTCTGGAAATATAATGATATATTTTAATTGAATTATGTGGATTGTGTATTTTACCTCCACAACTACATTTAAATAATAATCAGCATTTAGGAAAAAATATAATCACAGTTTAGTAAGAAATATGTAATTAAAAATAACATTGAGAAAAATTAGAATGCTTAAATAAATGGAAAAATATTGCATTTTGAAGAATAAAGCTTAATTGTGAAAGTATATCAATTCTTCCAAAGTGTTGTATAGAATTAATGTGTCCAAATCAAAATATTAGAAAAAATTGGTCAACAGAGATATGATTATTCTGTGATTCTATTTAAAACACACAGGCAAAAATAGGCAATGCAGTTAAAAAAAAGAAAATAGAGCTGAAGGTCTTAAACAATAGGTATTGAAATTTTTAAGAGTTACAGCAATTAAGATCCCTTGGTTTTCCTTCAAGG
Organism: Oryctolagus cuniculus; assembly: GCF_964237555.1. Classification (NCBI taxonomy): domain Eukaryota; kingdom Metazoa; phylum Chordata; class Mammalia; order Lagomorpha; family Leporidae; genus Oryctolagus; species Oryctolagus cuniculus. Next base: position 42,169,890 of record NC_091445.1, on the reverse strand, counting down.
TTTCCTTTGGATTAGAACAGAGTGATTTTGCGCATGTGCCTCATTGTTTCTGGACAGTCTACTACAACCTTAAGAAAAAAATACAGTTTATAGAATAAAATACAAAAAATCATAATTATCATAGACTAGGCAGATACTTACTAGATAGTGAACTGTCGCTCCCCCTCTTCGTGGAGGAACGACACAGGACCCTGCGCTGTTCTTTCGTCTGCTCGGCCCTCCTGGGTTTGCTGCTGGTTCTTCCCGGGTTGGCTACCGTCCCTTCCACCTCCGTGGAAGGGCGGTTCCCCCTGCCACATTCCCCACTTCCGCAGGGGAAATGGCACACCGCCGGCCGGCTCTCTCAGGGGCTGCACAGGTGTTCCTTCAGATAGATGTTCCCATTAGATGTTCCTGGTGCATGTTGTCTCTCTCCTCCTTTATAGTCCTCTTCCACCAATCCCAACTCTGCTACCCACACGCTGAGTACGCTGCTCTCCTCCAATCAGGAGCAGGTCCTACAGTTTAATGGTTGAACTGGAGGCAGCTGTGTAGAAGCTGTTTCTCCCTTCTCAGCGTCATATTGTGGGAGAGCAGATGCATAGAATATGTCTTAATTCCAGTAACTTAGTCTAGTCCGAGTTGCTCCCCACAGATCCCCCTTTCTTTTTATTTTTTGGCGTTGATACGTGCCTGTCTTCGGTGCCCCGTGGCACACACTCTGCTCCGCTTGCTAGAGTTGCCCACAGGCGCTTACAAGCCCTATCAATCAGGCAAACCGAATCCGGGTCCTCTCTTCGCCATGTTGTGAGGAGGTTTTTAGGCGCTGATGCATGCCTGTGTTCGGTGCCCTGCAGCGCATGCTCTGCTCTGCTAGAACTGCCTGCAGGTGCTTACAAGCCCTAGCAATCAGGCAAACCGAATCCAAGCCCTCTCATTGCCGTCTTGTGGGGAGACTTATTGGTGTTGATAACGTGCCTGTCTTCGGTGACCTGCAGCCGCCCACAGGTGCTCACCACCTCCCTAATCAGGCAGACCGAATCCAAGCTCTCTCATTGCCATGTTGAGGGGAGGCCTTATTTTTCTCTATTTCTCTATCTCCGGGCATTCCTATCTCTCCCATTTTACTTCTATCTGCCAGCATTCCTATTTCTCTCATTTTACTTCTAAATTTCTGTTTCTCTTATCCCTGCGGCTTCCCGGCGCCCGCCCTGAGGCTGCTTCTCGGCGGCTTCCCGGCTCTGAGCCGCTTCAGCCCGCGCTTGTCTCATCTGCGCGGCCTCCCGGCGCCCGCCCTGCGGCAGGCTCCCGGCTCTGCGCGGCTCGGCTTCGAGCGCTCCGCGGTCTCCACGCCCTTCGCGCCTGCACCACGGCCTCGCACTAGCACCATGTTCCCTATCTATTCACGCCCCGCACGCTCTCTCTGCACGCGGCGGCTTCCGCGAGTCACACAGCGTAGCTTACGTTTCCGCCACCACCGGTATTCAATCTAAGTTCCCTGGGCTAACCTGGCGAATTCAACCTAGCTTACGCGTCTCCGCCTTATGGTTTGGCTTCCCATCTTTTGCTCCCCGGCTAATCTGATGGATTCCAACCTGGCGGCCCACGTCTCTGCCTCTGGTTCCAGATTTTCGCCTTTTGCTCCCCGGGCTGACTTGAAGAATCCCAAGATAGCTTACGTCTCCGCTTCAGCCTGCACTCGCGGCTTCATCCTCCCTAACATTTTTCTCTACCCGGTATGTTTCCCTAAGTTTTCTTCCAACAATATTCCTCCCTCATTTCTCCTGGCCTCTCCCCACAGTCCGTATCTGAGTCCAAGCCTCCTCTAGGTTTCACTTTCGCTTTCAATCTCCTAGCTTCCCCGCCATAGTCCGCATCTGAGTCTATGAAAGCTTTCACTTTTGCTTTCAATCCTAACTTCTTTCCCACAGTCCATATCCGAGTCTATGCCTAGGCTTTCAATAGCTTCTTCCGGCACCTTTTCCATCCGGCTTTCCCCTAGGCTCTTTGCTAGTATCTCTCTCCGGTATTTTCCCACTTCTTCCCGTTTCTTCCCTCCTAGGTTTCCTATCCGAGTCACGGCACCATTATGTCGCTCCCCCTCTTCGTGGAGGAATGACACAGGACCCTGCGCTGTTCTCTTGTCTGCTCAGCCCTCCCCGGGTTTGCTGCTGGTTCTTCCCGGGTTGGCTACCGTCCCTTCCACCTCCGTGGAAGGGCGGTTCCCCCTGGCCACTTTCCCCATTTCTGCGGGGGAGCGGCACACCGCCGGCCGGCTCTCTCGGGGGCTGCACAGGTGTTCCTTCAGATAGATGTTCCCTTTAGATGTTCCTGGTGCATGTTGTCTCTCTCCTCCTTTATAGTCCTCTTCCACCAATCCCAACTCTGCTACCCACATGCCGAGTACGCTGCTCTCCTCCAATCAGGAGCAGGTCCTACAGTTTAATGGTTGAACTGGAGGCAGCTGTGTAGAAGCTGTTTCTCCCTTCTCAGCGTCATATTGTGGGAGAGCAGATGCATAGAATAAGTCTTAATTCCAGTAACTTAGTCTAGTCCGAGTTGCTCCCCACAGTGAACAATAGTACTAACACTAAGAAAAATGATAATCTTGCTTATATTAATATATTTAAATTAACAAATTATTTACCAAGGTATACCATTCAGAAATTTAAAAAGTAGTCCTTAGAATAGATTATAATATTTATAATAGAAATGTGTAGCAATAATAACAAAAAACAACTCATTTCCAGACTATATTAAAAAGCAAAAAAGTAAAAATAATGGAAAATAGGATAAACAAGTTTGAACAGATATTGTAAAAATAGTATCCAAATGAGCATTGGTATGGATTACTAAGTTTTTCAGATCATCATAAAATGCAAATTAAAACTACAAAATGATCCTATGAAACTCTCATTATAATAGTGAAACCATTATATTTAGTGAAATAAGCCAATCCTAAAAAGACAGATACCCTATGTTTTTCATGATCTGGGGTAACTAATAGAGTATCCAAAATGGGTATGTTGAGATTTGATGATTGTTTGCAGCCCTTGTCTCTTCTGTTGAGGAACAGTGTTTTCTTCATACTATTTTTTGAACTCTTTATTTAGTGTAGGGATAACTTTATGAGTTTTAAGAAAACTGAAAATAGATGTTTGTAAAAATTAAGAGTTGGTATAGGAGAGGGAGGAGGAAGAAGGGTTGCAGTGTGGGTGGGAGAGAGGGTAAGGTGGTAGGAACATATCACTCTCTTCCTAAATCTGTATATATTAAATACATTAAACTTGTATAATGTAAATACAACCAAAAAAAGAAAACTATGGAAAATGTAATTTTGGGCAAAAACTATGAAGTGGGTGGCCCTTTCATATACTTCTGATGGAAATGTGAATTGGAATAGTCAGTTTTGGAAAATGTTGTGTCTGTGAAATCTCTGCATGTGAATAATACATATCCATGCAATTCCATTCATAGGAAAATAAACATATACATATTCACCAAAAAGTCATATGCTTTAATGTAATAGTAGCTCTATTCTTGTTGAATGTAATGTAGAAATCACTCAAAAGCCCCTCCAAGGATGAACACAGACACTGTGATCTATGTAGAGAATGGATTTTTTTCTCCAGTAAGACTGAATTATCTGTTTATACACAATTACAGTGATGAACACTGAAAACATAATGTTGAGTGGTAGATGCCAGATACAAATATGGACAAACCAGTCTCTGTTATTAGACATGGGTGTAGTGGTTATTCTTGGAGAGGTTTCTGGAAGTGTGTGCACGAGTTGCTACCAACTGTGTCTTCACTGTAAAATACTTTGGAAATATGAGGGGTGTGTGTGTGCATGTGTGTGTGTGTGTAAATGTGTAATTCAAGTCTTAAACTAACCTAAGTCAATTGGATCAGTACCTGAGATCATTAGATATAAACTTGAGGTATCTGAACTATTTTGAAACATTAAGAATTCTTTTTATAAACTTTTATTTAACAAATATAAATTTCCAAAGTAAAGCTTTTTGACTACAGTGGCTTTTTCTCCCCCATAACTTCCCTCCCACCCGCACCCCTCCACTCTCGCGCTCCCTCTCCCTTTCCATTCACATCGATTCATTTTCAATTCTCTTTATATACAGAAGATCAATTTAGTTTATATTAAGTAAAGATTTAAACAATTTGCACCCACACAGAAACACAAAGTGCAAAATACTGTTTCAGTACTAGTTATACTATTAATTCACATAGTACAACACATTAAGGACAGAGATCCTACATGGGGAGCAGGTGCACAGTGACTCCTATGGTTGATTTAACAATTGACACTCTTATTTATGGCATCAGTAATCACCCTATGCTCTTCTCATGAGTTGCCAAGGCTATGGAAGCCTTTTGTGTTTGCCAATTCTGATCTTATTTAGACTAGGTCATAGTCAAAGTGGAAGCTCTCTCCTCCCTTCAGAGAAAGGTACCTCCTTTGATGGCCCGTTCTTTTTTTTTTCATTTTAAATTATCTTTATATACAGAAGATCAATTCAGTATATATTAAGTAAAGATTTTATCAGTTTGCACCCACACAGAAACACAAAGTGTAAAATACTGTTTCAGTATTAGTTATAGCATTACTTCACATTGGACAACACACTTAGGACAGATCCCACATGAGAAGTAAGTACACAGTGACTCCTGTTGTTAACAATTTGACACTCTTTATTATGGCGTCAGTAATCTCCCTAGGCTTTTGTCATGAGTTGCCAAGGCTATGGAAGCCTTTTGAGTTCGCCGACTTTGATCTTATTCCGACAGGGTCATAGTCAAAGTGGAAGTTCTCTCCTCCCTTCAGAGAAATGTACCTCCTTCTTTGATGGCCCCATTCTTTCCACTGGGATCTCACTCACAGAGATCTTTCATTTAGGTCTTCCTTTTTTTTTTTTTTTTCCAGGGCATCTTGGCTTTCCATGCCTAAATTACTCTCATGAGCTCTTCAGCCATATCCGAATGACTTAAGGGCTGATTCTGAGGCCAGAGTGCTATTTAGGACATCTGTCATTATATGAATTTACTGTGTATCCCGCTTCCCATGATGAATTGACCTCTCCCTTTTTGATTCTATCAGCTAGTGTTAGCAGACGCTAGACTTGTTTGTGTGATCCCTTTGACTCTTAGACCTATCAGTGTGATCAATTGTGAACTGAAATTGATCATATGGACTAGTGAGATGGCATTGGTACATGCCACCTTGATGGGATTGTATTGGGATCCCCTGGCATGATTCTAACTCCACCATTTGGGGCAAGTCTGATTGAGCATGTTCCAAATTGTACATCTCCTCCCTCTCTTATTCCCACTCTTATATTTAACAGGGATCACTTTTCAGTTAAAATTTAAACATCTAAGAATAATTGTGTGTTAATCATAGAGTTCAACCAATAGTACTAGAACAAAACAAAGAGAAAATACTAAAATGGACAAAGTATTAAATTGTACATCAACAGTCAGGACAAGGGCTGATCAAGTCACTGTTTTGCATAGTGTCCATTTCACTTCAACAAGTTTCCCCTTTGGTGCTCAGTTAGTTGTCGCCAGTCAGGGAGAACATATGATATTTGCAACTTTGGGACTGGCTTAATTCACTCATCATAATGTTTTCCAGATTCCTCCATCTTGTTGCAAATGACCGGATTTCGTTGTTTTTGACTGCTATGTAGTATTCTATAGAGTACATATCCCATAATTTCTTTATCCAGTCTACTGTTGATGGGCATTTGGGTTGGTTCCAGGTCTTAGCTATTGTGAATTGAGGTGCAATAAACATTAAGGTGCAGACAGCTTGTTTGTTTGCCAATTTCATTTCCTTTGGGTAAATTCCAAGGAGTGGGATGGCTGGGCTGAATGGTAGGGTTATATTCAGGTTTCTGAGGAATCTTCAGACTGACTTCCATAGTGGCTTAACCAATTTGCATTCCCACCAACAGTGGGTTAGTGTCCCTTTTTCCCCACATCCTCTCCAGCATCTGTTGTTGGTAGATTTCTGAATGTGAGCCATTCTAACCGGGGTGAGGTGAAACCTCATTGTGGTTTTGATTTGCATGTCCCTGATTGCTAGTGATCTTGAACATTTTTTCATGTGCCTGTTGGCCATTTGGATTTCCTCTTTTGAAAAATGTCTATTGAGGTCCTTGGCCCATCTCTTAAGTGGGTTGTTTGTTTTGATGTTGTGGAGTTTCTTGATCTCTTTGTAGATTCTGGTTATTAACCCTTTATCTGTTGCATAGTTTGTGAATATTTTTTCCCATTCTGTCAGTTGCCTCTTCACTTTCCTGACTGTTTCTTTTGAAGTACAGAAACTTCTCAATTTGATGCAATCACAAATGTTAATTTTGGCTTTGACTGCCTGTGCTTCTGGGGTATTTTCCAAGAAGTCTTTGCCAGTACCGATATCTTGAAGAGTTTCTCCAATGCTCTCTAATAATTTGATGGTGTCTGGTTGTATATTTAAGTTTTTAATCCATGTTGAGTGAATTTTTGTGTAAGGTGTAAGGTAGGGGTCTTGCTTCATGCTTCTGCATGTGGATATCCAATTTTCCCAGCACCATTAATTGAATAGACTGTCCTTGCTCCAGGGATTGGTTTTGGATCCTTGATCAAATATGAGTTGGCTGTAGATGTTTGGATAGATTTCTGGTGTTTCAATTCTGTTCCATTGGTCTATCCATCTGTTTCTGTACCAATACCATGCTGTGTTGATAACAACTGCCCTGTTGTATGTCCTGAAATCTGGTATTGTGATGCCTCCATCTTTGTTTTTGTTGTACAAGATTGCTTTAGCTATTCGAGGTCTCCTGTTTCTCCATATGAATTTCAGCATCATTTTTTCCAGATCTGAGAAGAAGGTCTTCAGTATTTTGTTTGGTATTGCATTGAATGTATAAATTGCTTTTGGGAGAAGGACATTTTGATGATATTGATTCTTCCAATCCATGAGCATGGAAGATTTTTCCATTTTTTGGTATCCTCTTCTATTTCTTTCTTTAAGGTTTGTAATTTTCATCATAGAGATCTTGAACGCCCTTGGTTAAGTTTATTCCAAGGTATTTGATTTTTTTTGTAGCTATTGTGAATGGGATTATTCTTAGAAGTTCTTCCTCAGCCGTGGCATTGCCTGTGTAAACAAAGGCTGTTGATTTTTGTGCATTGATTTTATATCCTGCTACTTTGCATGGCCCGTTGTTTCCACTGGGATCACATTCACAGAGATCTTTCACTTAGTGGTGTTTTTTTTTTTTTTTTCAGAGTGTCTTGACTTTCCATGCCTAAAATACTCTCATGGCCTCTTCAGCCAGATCTGAATGCCTTAAGGGCTGATTCTGAGGCCAGAGTGCTATTTAGGACATCTGCCATTCTATGAGTCTGCTGTGTATCCCACTTCCCATTTTGGATTGTTCTCTCCTTTTTAATTCTATCAGTTAGTATTAGCACACACTATTATCGTTTATATGATCCCTTAGAACTATCAGTATGATCAGTTGTGAACTTTAATTGATCACTTGGACTAGTGAGATGGCATTGGTACATGCCACCTTGATGGGATTGAATTGGAATCCCCTGGCATGATTCTAACTCTACCATTTGGGGCAAGTCCAATTGAGCATGTTCCAAACTGTACATCTCCTCCCTTTCTTATTCCCACTCTTATATTTAACAGAATCACTTTTCAGTTAAATTTAAACACCTAATAATAATAGTGTGTTAGTTAAAGAGTTCAACCAATAGTATTAAGTAGAGAAACCAAAAACAATAATACTAAAAGGGATAAATATTAAGTTGTTCCTCGACAGTCAGGACAAGGGCTGATCAAGTCATTGTTTCTCATAATGACCATTTCACTTCAACCGGTTTCCTTTTTTTGTGCTCGGTTAGTTGTCACCGATCAGGGAGGACATATTATACTTGTCCCTTTGTTAATAAAAAAGATGATTGTCAGTATTCTACTGCAAGGTAGAGATAAATGAGAAAAACCAAACCTGTATATTTATAGTTGGAATAGCTCTTGTTTGAGAGTGTTGCTCAAGTACTGAAGTTTAGGAATTGTTTTATATCAGAGAGACATATTTTTGTTGTCACAAATAATGAGTAAACTAAAGTACAATTTGTATCAAATATTTATTTCAAAGTTTAATAGCCAGTAATTCTTGATGCTAAATGATTTAAAAGATTTATTTATTTATCTGAAAGGCAGAGAGATAGAGACAGAGAGAAAGAGAATTTTTCATCTGCAGTTTACTCCCCAAGTGGCAACAAAGGCTGGGTCTGGAATAGGCTGAACCCAGAAACCCTGACCTCAATCCACGTCTCCCACATGGGTATGGGGGCCCAAGCACTTGTGTCATTCTCCACTGCTTTCACATGTAAAATAGCGGGGTCTGGATTGGAAGTATAGCAGCTGGAGCTAGAACTGGTGCTCATATGGGATATCAGGATTGCAGGCAGTTGCTTAACAGTTGGGCCACAAAGCTGGCCCCCAATGTTAAATTTTATATCCTCTGCTATCTTAGGCAACATTCTGTGTTATTTTCACACCCTCACTGCCTGCCAAATTTATATTTCATAAAATAGCAAACAAAAATAGTGTAACATATGGAATTAATAATTGTTTCTATTCATCTTCTGGAGTAGAGAGCTAATTAATGCGTGGGCCAATGTAAAATCAGCTTCTTTTTTATTATTTTTTAAACTTTTATTTAATAAATGTGAATTTCGAATGTACAACTTTTGGATTATAGCAGTTTTTTCCCTTATAAACACCCTCCCACTCTCAAACCATCCCATCTCCTAATTCCTCTCCCATCCCATTCTTCATTAAGATTCATTTTTAATTATTTTTATATACAGAAGATCAATTTAGTATATATTAAGTAAAGATTTCAAAAGTTTGCACCCACACAGAAACACAAAGTATAAAGTACTATTTGAGTACTAGTTTTACCGTTAATTCACATAGTACAACACATTAAGGACAGAGATCCTACATCGGGAATAAGTGCACAGTGACTCCTGTTGTTGATTTAACAATTGACATTCTTATTTATGGCGTAAGTAATCACTCTAGGCTCTTGTCATGAGCTGCCAAGGCTATGGAAACTTCTTGAGTTCACAAACTCCGACCTTATTTAGACTAGGCCATAATCAAAGTGGAAGTTCTCTCCTCCCTTCAGAGAAAGGTACCTCCTTCTTTGATGCCCTGTTTTTTCTGCTGGGATCTCATTCACAAAGATCTTTCATTTGGGCCATTTTTTTGCCAGAGTGTCTTGGCTTTCCATGCCTAAAATACTCTCATGGGCTCTTCAGCCAGATCCAAATGCCTTAAGAGCCGATTCTGAGATCAGAGTGCTGTTTAGGACATCTGCCATTCTATGAGTCCGCTGTGTATCCTGCTTCCCATGTTAGATTGTTCTCTCCTTTTTAATTCTATCAGTTAGTATTATCAGACACTAGTCTTTTTATGTGATCCCTTTGACACTTAATCCTATCTTTATGATCAACTACGAACTTAAACTGATCACTTTAACAAGTAAAATGGCATTGGTATATGCCAACTTAATGGGATTTGGAGTCCCATGGCACGTTTCTAGCTCTACCATTAAGGGTAAGTCCGAGTGAGCATGTGCCGAACTGCACATCTCCTCCCTCTCTTATTCCACCTCTTATTTTTAACAGGGATCAATTTTCAGTTAAATTTAAACACCTAAGAATAATTGTGTTTTAATTAATGAGTTCAACCAATAGTATTAAGTAGAACAAGAAAATACTAAAAAGAATAAAATAGTAAGCTGTTCCTTGACAGTCCAGACAAGGGCTGAGCAAGTAAATGTTTCTCATGGTGTCAGTTGCACTTCAACAGATTTCCTTTTAGGTGCTCAGTGAGTTGTCACTGATCAGGGAGAACATATGATATTTGTCCCTTTGGGACTGGCTTATTTCACTCAGCATGATGTTTTCCAGAAAATCAGCTTCTTTATTGACATCAGAGTTGAAGAAAATATTGCAGATTCTTTGAAACATTAAATATTTTTCATGTTTTTCTATTCACTTCTGTGGCCTTTGGGGCCTCTTCTGATTTTTTACAACAAATAGAAAAAGTTACCAAGTCTGGTAAGTTTCAACAAAATACCCAGTATCAGAGGAATGAGGACAAGGTAGGAGAAGAGCATTTATCCTCCTTCTAAGTCATTGTACTCCTGCATATATCCACAATGTTGAAATTCTCTTTTAATTCAAAATGCTGAGCTTTGTGAAGTTATACTGGCAAATTCTCCTTTACAAATAGACCATAGCTCAATTTCTCAATCCATTCTCCTTTTGTTTACTGTCATACTTGTGGTAAAATACATTATTCTTTTGAACATTTAAACTTCATGTATCATGCAATAGTTTATGAAGGTCAAAACCAGTGGGGAGTAGAAAAAACTGGAAAGCTGTGTATGGTATTGACTATTTGACCTTTATGTTTATGACTGTAAAATTCTGACAACAAGCTGCATGCGCACTCACTGAAAATAAAGTCCATGACCCCTGTGGGTCAGTATTTATTTTACATATTTTACTATTATGATAAAATGATCATGTTATTTTTCACATGAGCTAATAAACGATTATTGGACAAGTAAAAGTTACTTGTTTAATGAATTAATTAAAACTCTTTTCATGAAAGATAACATATGTAAGCCAAGATTTCAGATTGTGGGATCCTCAGGCAATCATAACTATTAAGAGAAAGTAGTTTAGTTTTTTAAAGAATTTAATGAAAAGTCCACAATATACACACACTCATAAAGATATATAAATATATATAGGCATATTATGTATGTATATATATATATACATGCACATACTTGTGTGTATATATGGTTACATACACAGGTACATCACTGAGAAAGGGAAATATATGTAAGTATAAGAGTATACATATTCGCTCTGTATCAACAATAGACATATACACAAATATGTATACATACATAGGTATATATAAGAGTACTTTTAAAATGCATGGGAAATAGAATTCAAAGGTAAGTTTATTGTGCTGTATATTTTTTTGAAATTCATACATTTTATATAATTGCATTTTCATGATTTTTATGAAGACTCCCTCATGCATATATTTTATCTGCTTTTATTTTTTTCCCTGCATCCAGGTGTGAACTCACACTTCTATATGAATAGCAGAAAGCACAATGCTTACCTTTATGAAAGAGCCAAAGCCAGCTTTTGAATAGTTTCCCCTTTGGTTCTTTTTGTGTTTTATACAAACAATCACATCCTCTCTTTGACAAAATAATTACCCTGTTATGTTCTTCTCTAGATTGGTTAAAAGTACTACCAAGAAAAGAACTACCAAGAACATTAAAATTCAAAGGGAACGATTTCTTTCAGGCTTATTTAAAAATATCTCAAAGATCTGACCTTTTTCTGCTGTGAAAATGTCTGTGATCTTGTAAATGGTCTGAGCTGATTCACAACATGGGTTTGCTAAATCCTGTATATTAGAAATTAGAGTTTTTATCCATACAATTTCTTTCTTATTTGTAACCAAAATTAGTTGAACCCATTCCTTTGTCACTCTCTATAGCACGTCCAGCAGTGGTACACAGATTGTCTAAAATTTGTAATGGAAAATCATGAACTAGCCTGGCCTTGAAGAGCGGTTGGTGTGTGGTGACTGATGTATAATTTATACTCACATAGACAAGGAGATGCAGCTTTAAATGCCCAGTGCTTCATTGTTCTCCTTCCCACATTCCCACACTAGGAATGAGACAGAAAAGATAACTGGTTCAATAAACTCTGCTACCCTATGCATCGACTGTCTTTCCACATTGCTTGGTCTTCCAGATTGCCTTTTGTCCACCGCCCCTTTTTTAAGGAATTTGTTATTCCTTAAAATATTTGTTATTACATTCTCAGGGTCATAGCAAATGTATGCTTACTACAACAATTCTCATCAATCCTCATGTTAATGTGAAATTAATACCAAGAGAACAGATTCAGTGTAGTTCATAGATACATTTCTAAGAATATACTACTTCCTTTCCTTCTTCCCTCTCCTTTCTGCTTCCCTCCCTCCTTCCTTCCTTCCTTCCTTGCATCCTTCTCTCCCTCCCTCCCTTCCTTCCTTCCTTCCTTCCTTCCTTCCTTCCTTCCTTCCTTCCTTCCTTCCTTCCTTCCTTTTTTCTTTTTTAATCTTTGGAGAATATATATATATATATGTGTGTGTGTGTGTGTGTGTGTGTGTATATATATATATATATATAAATAAATTGACAGGCAGATTTACACAGTGAGAAAGAGACAGAGAGAAAGGTCTTCCTTCCGTTGGTTCACCCCCCAAATGGCCACTACGGCCGGCGGCTTGTGCCGATCCGAAGCCAGGAGCCAGGTGTTTCCTCCTGGTCTCCCATGCAGGTGTAGGGCCCAAGCACTTGGGCCATCCTCCACTGCCTTCCCAGGCCACAGCAGAGAGCTGAACTGGAAGAGGAGCAACCGGGACAGAACCGGTGCCCCAACCGGGACTAGAACCCGGAGTATTGGTGCCACAGGCAGAGGATTAGCTTAGTGAGCTGCGTCGAGAACGTATTTTTAATTTACATTATGGTCAAAGACTTAATGTACCACTAAATAAAGAATTCAACAGGTTAAAACTGAAAAGACCTTAGTTCAGCGGGAATATAGGCATGGGCCAAAAACAATAATAAAATAAAAAGAGCGATTCCACACATACAAACTTGAAAATAACCACAGATCATCGAAATAATAATCACCTGTGTCTCTATAAGGGCATGGCTTGTATTCCTGACCTTGGAAATACCCCTAACTTCTGACCTCTTTGTGAGAGCTGCATCACCCAAAGCCAGCCACCGCAACTTGTTTCACCCTAGCTGTCTTGGGTATGCTGAAAGTAGAAAATGTATTTTATGGAGAATGGAGTGAAGGGACAGGAAATTTTCAGGCCCACGTCTTCTATCACTTATTTTCCTTTTAACTGAGCTCACCTGTACCCTCTAAAGGACCTCAGATTGAAGAGACTCATTTGCAGACTGCTTTTCCTGCCACTGATGCTTTGCTGTCACATGGCTCTCTTCAGCTCTAGCATGTCATACACATCTGCAAAGGGGCATTTGCTCCAGATGTTTGCCTGGTGTCTCTTGTGAGATAGCTGGTCCATTGCCAGGTCCTCAGCACAGAATATTTTGGGCTAAACATTATTTGCACCATAGAATGAGGTGGAAGTTCTCTCCTTACATAGTTAATCATTATAACTTGAAATATCTAACAGTTGATCAGGATCAAATGTTTTTGTTCTGACCTTTGTTTCCAACTTCTAGTATAGTCAGAATAATGAGAAACAACTGTTTTTGGTATCTCAACTTGGTTTGAGCACAGAAATGACTTTCATCCTCTCTGGAGTTATTCACCTTCCAAGTGGGAAAGAACAAGCTTCATTTCTCTGAATCCAATCCCAGTACTGGGCAGCTGACTTGGGCGCTGTTTCCATGCAGCCAAAGTCCATTCAGTGAGTCATGTTACCTGGGAACTGAGAGATGTCTACTCTCATTGACTAAGACAGACATCTGGTTAAAATCAGAAAAATAAAAGATAAAAAAAGCTTTCCTTAGATCATTAGTGCCTTATAATAGGTGTGAATCGGGAAGGAGGAATGGACTTGGCTCTTTGAAGTTGCACTGTTCCAGCTTGTCTCGCTGGATTCAGATGAAGGCATCATTTGCTTCCCCCACCCTCCAAAGAGCAGATGTAAGTGAACATCAATGTCAAATAAGTCACCTCCAAAATGCTAAGTACCGTGAATACATGACATTCTTAAATGTAATACTTTTAGGAAACTGGAAATCAACATGCTAAATAAATTCATGACATTTAATCACTCCATATTATTGAAGGGGGGTGCTTTCCTTTCCTAATGAAATCCTGTAACTTAGAATTATCTGCTGAGAAAGTGACAACTAGCTAATAAGGGTTTACTTTTCCTCAGATTAAAAACACCTTTCAGGTTCTAAAATCAATACAACAAGCAAGTTGCTGTTATGCTCTTTTAAATTTATGGGAAAGGAGCCAGCAAAAAGGAATTTAAAAGTGATGTTTGTTTACAGAATCTGAGAGAGAGGGTTCTTTCCATTTGCCACTGGGAATGTCAGAGCTGAAGAGGATAAGAATGTCAAACTTTCAAGGGGAGGGCACTCAAAACTTTCCTTAAAACAAATCGTATTCAGAACCTTGCCCTGCAGGTCTGGTTGGAGTACAGTCCTTGGGCCCCTGCACCTGCATGGGAGACCTGGAAGAAGCTCCTGGATCCTGGCTTCAGATCAGCGCAGCTCTGGCCATAGCGGCCAATTGGGGAGTGAACCATCGGATGGAAGACTTTTCTCTCTCTCTCTCTCTCTCTCTCTCTCTCTCTCTGCCTCTCCTCTCTCTGTGTAACTCTGACTTTCAAACAAATAAATAAATCTTTTTTTAAAAAAAGAAAATATATACTATAGCCTTATTTCCATTAAAGTTTTATATTTTCAGTCATGACTAATCTTTACCTATTTTAATTTTCAAGAGCTTCATTTTTCTATGTCTACAGAAATTTTTGTTGGAAGTTAGGCAGACTTTTAATAGGAAGGATGGACATGCCTTTTAACCTAATTCTGTACGTCAAGGGTTGTACAAAATACACTTTCCTTCAACTAGAGGTGGACGGTTATGTAATGCCTTTACCTTCAAGAGTGTTGCTTATGAAGGCTGGTGAATTGGATTTAAATTCATTTGAACTTTTAAAAGATTTAAAAAAGCAAGTTAGGTTGTAGGTTGAAAGGATTATAAAAGTTTGATAAATAGCTGAATAAAATATATATGGTTGAGTCATAATTTATTAAATGAGTAGTTGAATCAGATTACTGAATAAAATATCTTAAGAAATGGACAAAAATTAATTTAATTGATGTTCAGTTGTGCTTACTTTCATGGAAATTAAATGGAAAGATAACACAAATCTTATTAAATGTCTGAAATGCAAGATTTTATACATGCAGTGTGATCATTGGGATTGATTTAGCAACATCTTCCTTTTTTCTGTGTTGCCTCTCTTCTTTTGTAGAAGTGTACTTTTACGGGAAATATAAGCCTGAATTGCAGAATTTTGTGGATTAATGGAAAAACTAATGGGAAAAATTATGAGAGTAATATGTCCAAAAAATTGACATTTGCACCTCTCACATCTAATGAAATGTTGTTAGAATTCTGGAAAAAATTAATGGTTATATTTATGAAGCTAACTGATTATGTTTTAAAGACATTTACAAAGCACAGACTTTTAGAAATCCTGGAGTTAGGATACTAGGTTGAGCAGGGATTCTCTCTCACTCTACCTCTACAGGAACCACCTCATTATATCTTATGGGATATTCATCTTCCTAAGACAAGTCAGGATCACAAACCTGGGTTAGTGGCTAATCCTCCGCCTGCGGCGCCAGCACACCGGGTTCTAGTACTCGGTCGGGGTGCCGGATTCTGTCCTGGTTGCTCCTCTTCCAGTCCAGTTCTCTGCTGTGGCCCAGGAGTGCAGTGGAGGATGGCCCAAGTGCTTGGGCACTGCACCCACATGGGAGCCCAGGAGAAGCACCTGGCTCCTGGCTTCAGATCAGCGCGGTGCACCAGCTGCAGTGGCCATTGGAGGGTGAACCAACATAAATGAAGACCTTTCTCTCTGTCTCTCTCACTATCCACTCTGCCTGTCAATATATATATATATTACATATATATATACATATATATACAATTGTTTAAAGCCATAATTCTGAGGAATGTAACACTGAGGTGTGGGGAGCAACTCGGACTAGACTGTTACTGGAATTAAGACTTATTCTATGCATCTGCTCTCCCACAATATGGCACTGAGAAAGGAGTAACAACTTCTACGCAGCTGTCTCTTGCCAGCTTGAGTGATGACCTGCAGGAGCTGATCCTGCTCCTGATTGGAGGAGAGCAGTGTACTCGGCGTGTGGGTAGCAGAGTTGGGATTGGTGGAAGAGGACTATAAACAAGGAGAGAGACAACATGCACCAGGAACACCTGAGGAACATCTGAGCAGCCCCCGAGAGAACCGGCAGGCGGTGTGCCGCTCCCCCGCGGAAGTGGGGAAAGTGGCAGGGGGAACCGCCCTTCCACGGAGGTGGAAGGGTTGGTAGCCAACCCGGGAAGAACCAGCAGCAAACCCGGGGAGGGCCGAGCAGACAAAAGAACAGCGCAGGGTCCTGTGTCGTTCCTCCACGAAGAGGGGGAGCGACATAATGGTGCCGTGACTCGGATATGAAGCCTAGGCAGGGTTTAGTGTCGTTCCTCCACGAAGAGGGGGAGCGACGCTGAGGATTCTCTGATTTTGGTACATTCATTTTAATCCAGCAAAGACTCTGTCCAACATTGCCTTGGATTACTATCAAGAACTGGAACTGAAACAGGCTCTTTGAAAAGATACCAAAATGGAGACAGCACAGGAAGAGAATGTTCTGTTGTTGATGACAAATTTAAACCCTTACTATTCCCTATTCAGGAAGAAGCTTCCTAGCCCCAGATCCTTACACTATTTTCTCCCATACTCAAATTAAGTATTTGAAATTAAGACATCCCAAAGCTTTGAAAACCTAAAAGTTTTTGTGATTCTGTCTCACTGAACAGATGATAAGGTTTAATACTTTTTATCCCATTTAGTGTCATTATTCATATAATAATAGTGATGTGACTGATTGTAGGTGCTGCCACAAACCCCTCAAGTGTGTTAGTTGTTACATGGTATATGATGTATACACAGTCTACTCTATTTTGAAGCGAATCTGGTCATAAATAAGAAAATAAGTGTCTATATTGTTTATGTCCCTACTTGAATATAATAGCTTGTTAAATATAAGTTCTTATATTCAATATACATAATATATAAGATATATATATAAGAATATACTTATGCCTATATGTGGGGAGCAACCCGGACTAGACTAAGTTACTGGAATTAAGACTTATTCTATGCATCTGCTCTCCCACAATATGGCGCTGAGAAGGGAGAAGCAGCTTCTACACAGCTGCCTCCAGTTCAACCAATAAACTGTAGGACCTACTCCTGATTGGAGGAGAGCAGCGTACTCGGCGTGTGGGTAGCAGAGTTGGGATTGGTGGAAGAGGACTATAAGGGAGGAGAGAGACAACATGCACGAGGAACATCTAAGGGGAACATCTATCTGAAGGAACACCCGTGCAGCCCCCAAGAGAGCCGCCCGGCGTGCCGCTCCCCCGCGGAAGTGGGGAAAGTGGCAGGGGGGAACCGCTCTTCCACGGAGGTGGAAGGGATGGCAGCCAACCTGGGAAGAACCAGCAGCAAACCCGGGGAGGGCCGAGCAGACGAAAGAACAGCGCAGGGTCCTGTGTCGTTCCTCCACGAAGACGGGGAGCGACACCTATATGCTTATTTGAATGTATATTTATTTGGATAGATCAAATTTTTCTGAAGTTTTCATTTATGTGTTTATATTAAGTAAGAAAAGTGAACCGTTAAAAGTGAAAAGTTCCAAGGACTTCCATAACAAATACCACAGATTAGTGACTTAAATGGCTGACATTTATTTGCCCATGTCGAGATCAATGTGTGCACAGCTTCAATCCTTTGAGGCCTCTCTCCTCATTACATGGATAATCATATTTTAGCTGGCGCCATGGCTCAATAGGCTAATCCTCCGCCTTGTGGCGCCGGCACACCGGGTTCTAGTCCCAGTCGGGGCACCGGATTCTGTCCCGGTTGCCCCCCTTCCAGGCCAGCTTTCTGCTATGGCCTGGGAAGGCAGTGGAGGATGGCCCAAGTGCTTGGGCCCTGCACCCGCATAGGAGACCAGGAGGAAGCACCTGGCTCCTGGCTTTGGTACAGCGCGTTGCGCCGGCCGCAGCACGCCGGCCGCGGCAGCCATTGGAGGGTGAACCAATGGCAAAAGGAAGACCTTTCTGTCTCTCTCTCTCTCACTGTCCACTCTGCCTGTCAAAAAAAAAAAAAATCATATTCTCCCTACAGCCCCACACTGTATTCCCTCTGTATGTGTTTGTGTTCTAAATTCTTATGAGAGCTGCCAAACTACCAGGTCCTAATTTCAGCTCTTTAAAAACCCTGCATTCAAATACAATCAGATTCTGGAGTGCTGGAGGTTAGCACTTCAACACATGATTCAGCCAATACTACTGTCTACAGGAAAGCAATTATGCAACTGGAAGCCGACATGGATCCTACTGAGGTGGAAACAGAAGGCAAATGAACTCTTATGGAAAAGGCCTCAGTAATACCCACTTTTTTTTTTTTAACTTTTATTTAATGAATATAAATTTCCAAAGTACAGAATATGGATTACAATGGCTTCCCCTCCCATAACGTCCCTCCCACCTGCAACCCTCCCCTTTCCCACTCCCTCTCCCCTTCCATTCACATCAAGATTCATTTTCAATTCTCTTTATATACAGAAGATCAGTTTAGCATACATTAAGTAAAGATTTCAACAGTTTGCTCCCACACAGAAACATAAAGTGAATTGTTTATAAATAACAATAGTAATGTGTCGCTCCCCCTCTTCGTGGAGGAACGACACAGGACCCTGCGCTGTTCTTTCGTCTGCTCGGCCCTCCCCGGGTTTGCTGCTGGTTCTTCCCGGGTTGGCTACTGTCCCTTCCACCTCCGTGGAAGGGCGGTTCCCCCTGCCACATTCCCCACTTCCGCAGGGGAGCGGCACACCGCCGGCCGGCTCTCTCGGGGGCTGCACAGGTGTTCCCTCAGATGTTCCCCTTAGATGTTCCCCTTAGATGTTCCCGGTGCATGCCGTCTCTCTCCTCCTTTATAGTCCTCTTCCACCAATCCCAACTCTGCTACCCACACGCCGAGTACGCTGCTCTCCTCCAATCAGGAGCAAGTCCTACAGTTTATTGGCTGAACTGGAGGCAGCTGTGTAGAAGCTGTTTTCTCCTCTCCCAGCGCCATATTGTGGGAGAGCAGATGCACAGAATAAGTCTTAATTCCAGTAACAGTATAGTCCGAGTTGCTCCCCACAGATCCCCCTTTCTTTTTATTTTTTGGCGTTGATACGCGCCTGTCTTTGGTGTCCCGCGGCACACACTCTGCTCTACTTGCTAGAGTTGCCACAGGTTCTTACAAGCCCTATCAATCAGGCAAACCGAATCCGGGTCCTCTCTTCGCCATGTTGTGAGGAGGTTTTTAGGCGCTTATGCGTGCCTGTCTTCGGTGCCCTGCAGCGCATGCTCTGCTCTGCCTGCAGGGGCTTACAAGCCCTAACAATCAGGCAAACCGAATCCAAGCCTTCTCATTGCCGTATTGTGGGGGAGACTTATTAGTGTTGGTTCGTGCCTATCTTCGGTGACCTGCAGCGCATAAGCTGCTAGCCGCCCGCAGGTGCTCATCGCCTCACTAATCAGGCAGACCGAATGTAAGCCTTCTCATTGCCATATTGTGGGGAGACTATTGATGTTAATAAGGTGCCTGTCTTCGGTGACCTGCGGCGCATAAGCTGCTAGCCGCCCGCAGGTGCTCATCGCCTCACTAATCAGGCAGACCGAATCCAAGCTCTCACATTGCTATGTTGTGGGGAGGCCTTTCTATTTCTCTATTTCTCTATCTCCGGGCATTCCTATTTCTCCCATTTTACTTCTATCTTCCAGCATTCCTATTTCTCTCATTTTACTTCTATCTTCCAGCATTCCTATTTCCCTCATTTTACTTCTAAACTTCTGTTTCTCTTATCCCCGCGGCTTCCCGGCGCCCGCCCCGAGGCTGCTTCTCGGCACCCGCCCTGAGGCTGCTTCCCGGCTCTGAGCCGCTTCAGCCCGCGCCTCTCTCATCTGCGCGGCTTCCCGGCTTTGCGTGGCTTGGCTTCTCGTGCTCCGCGGTCTCCACGCCCTTCGCGTCTGCACCACGGCCTCGCGCCAGCCCCGTTCCCTATCTATTCACGCCCCGTGCTATCTCTGCACGCGGCGGCTTCCGCGAGTCACACAGCGTAGCTTACGTCTCCGCCACTAGTATTCAATCTAAGTTCCCCGGGCTAACCTGGCGAATTCAACCCAGCTCACGTCTCCGCCCCACGATCTGGCTTCCCGTCCTTTGCTCCCCGGGCTAATCAGACGGATCCCAATCTGGCTTATGTTTCCGCTTCTGGTTTCAACTTTTTGCCCCCTATTCCCGGGCTAACTTGAGAATCCCAAAGTGGCTTTCGTCTCCGCCTTGGCCTGCCCCCCGCGGCTTCAATTTCCCTAACATTTTTCTCTACCCGGTACGTTTCCCCAAGCTTTCCTCCTACAATGCTCCTCCCTCATTTCTCCTGGCTTCTCCCCACAGTCCACATCCGAGTCTGTTTGTTCTAGCTTTCACTTTCGCTTTCGACCTTAGAGATTTCTCCCAGCTTCCCCCCGTAGTCCGTATCTGAGTCTATGCCTAGGCTTTCAATAGCTTCTTCCGGCACCTTTTTTGTCCGGCTTTTCCCTAGGCTGTTTGCTAGTCTCTCTCTCCGAAATTTTCCCATTTCTTCCCATTTCTTCCCTCCTAAGTTTCATATCCGTCCTAGGTTTCCTATCCGAGTCACGGCACCATTATGTCGCTCCCCCTCTTCGTGGAGGAACGACACAGGACCCTGCGCTGTTCTTTCGTCTGCTCGGCCCTCCCCGGGTTTACTGCTGGTTCTTCCCGGGTTGGCTACTATCCCTTCCACCTCCGTGGAAGGGCGGTTCCCCCTGCCACATTCCCCACTTCCACAGGGGAGCGGCACACCGCCGGCCGGCTCTCTCGGGGGCTGCACAGGTGTTCCCTCAGATGTTCCCCTTAGATGTTCCCCTTAGATGTTCCCGGTGCATGCCGTCTCTCTCCTCCTTTATAGTCCTCTTCCACCAATCCCAACTCTGCTACCCACACGCCGAGTACGCTGCTCTCCTCCAATCAGGAGCAAGTCCTACAGTTTATTGGCTGAACTGGAGGCAGCTGTGTAGAAGCTGTTTTCTCCTCTCCCAGCGCCATATTGTGGGAGAGCAGATGCACAGAATAAGTCTTAATTCCAGTAACAGTATAGTCCGAGTTGCTCCCCACAGTAATGGACAGTGATAAAACATCCTTTATAAAATTTTGAAAATTTGTTTTCATCTATTTGAAAGGCAGACAGAATGAGATCTGGTTCACTCCCCAAATGAACACCACAGCCATGGCTGGGCCAGGAGCTGAGCATTCAGTCTGGGTCTCCCATGGAGTGGCAGGGATTGAAGTGTTTCAGCCATTACCTGCTGCCTTGCAGGGTTCACACTAGAAGGAAGCTGGAAACAAAAGGACTTGAACCCACGCACTCTGATACGGGACATAGGCTTCCCAAGCCATGCCTCAAATGTCTGCCCTGAAGACATTCATGAGTGTTCCAGAAATCAAAAAGAATACAGATACTATATTTGGAATAAAATAGAAACAAAATTAAGAGGAATACAATTTAAATTTTGAACTCACTGTTGGTAACAGCCATTCTAAAGATGATATTCCTCTATCACTTTGGTGACCAGAGTGATGGAATTTATGGGACCTTAAAAGTAAAATATCTCTGCCATCACTTTTGAGTCTGGCAATATGGTTTCACTTTTGAAAATATTTTGTATATTAATGAATCAAGCTAATTAGGATGATTATGTTTGTCATTTCTAAGAACACTAAGTCATATTTTCAGTTTTGAAATTAAATTTTATTTTAGTTCAGGTATTTAAATTGTAAGCTGTCGGACATGTACTTCACAGTTGGAATTACTCAAGGTTTAACCTTAACTATTTTACATTATTCATGTGCTGTACTGATACATTTTCTCACGTAGCATACACAGTAGGCCAGGAGATTTTTATGATTAAAATATTTCCTTGGAGGTCAGCAAAAAATTCTGTCTTACTTTATGACCAAGTGCTTTATTGGACTCTTGGAATATTCTAAAACAATAGTATGATTTCAGTTGTTGTGTTATGATATAATATTAGCTTTTTGATGGAATCCTATTAAGAAACATAAATTAGTATGAGAAATGAAACAGAGACAAGATGATCAATCTTGGTAAAGGGAAAGTTAAGGGATATGTGACATATTTAATTTTATCTATTTCACATACATGGATAATACATTAGAACCACAAATAGCAATCATATTAATATTTATGGTGGAGAATAAGGAAAAAATTTCTGAATTGTTTTTTCCCATGTCATGGAGCAAGAATCACATTATATACCACTTTGTCCAAAGGGAACGAGATTAATCAAAATCCAGGGAACAGAGAAATATTTCTAAAAGTATCTTACTGTAAATTTTATGTTAAAATAGCTTTTCTAAATTTTTTTTAATTTTGTTGACTTTGTTTTAATTTAGAATCAATATTTCTTTCTCCTATATTATTTGTCTCATGTAAACCTGAATTTTCTTTTGCAAATTTTTGAAGTAAAGGTTCATTTGATATTCACAGATTGAATTGTCTTTTAATGCAAAAATATATACTTCAAATGATCATTCCTTGAAAATCACCAGATATCTATATGCACATCCCTATTGATACATAAGCACATAGGGTAAAAAAAAATTAAATTCCAATGCAAGATGCAGATCAAAGAAAGGGGGATAAATTTTAATGCAATTAATCAGGATTTTATTATTAAAGAGAATCTGACAGAGGAAAATTTAAAACATTTTAACTATATAGGAAAGAAACAAAGCATTGTTAAAATTTTCTTTTTATTTCAGTTTCTTAAAGGAAAATTATGACTATTGAAAGCATCAAATATGCCTAACAAAAAAGGCTTGAAATAAAATATTTCCTGGTAATGAAAATATATACAACTTACCATAGGCATTTATGACATTAAATATTTCATATGTAAAATCAAATTTTGCAAGAAACATTGATTCAATTTGCTTTTTGCTTTCCAGAGGCTCATTTGTTGCTTTAAAGTATTGTTGACACTAAAAGTTATTTAATTTATTCACAACGATGGCTAAATATGTATTTTATGTTATGTAAGTATTATTTGTCATTCTTCAATGTATACTGAAAAGATTGTTAAATTTACTGTTGAGCAGTTTTAAAGAGAGCACAGCTTTCAGAATAATCCTGAGTGTCCTAATGAAGATGATCACCTAGGGAATGGACACTTCTCATAGCACTGATGTAAACACTTAGCACATTTACGTGTTTAGTCTGAAGGTGAGGAGGCAGGACAGTTATAAAATAATAAATTAAAGAGATCTAATGCACATCACAGTGACTTTCGTTTATAACTGTATTAGCTAGATTTTGTTACTGCAGAGAAATACTGGAGATAAGACACTGTCATGGACACACTCATGATTTAACCTCGAACACACATATTTGTGTGTGTGTGTGTGTCTGTGTGTGTGTAACTATGATCTAGGTAAAGCATCACAAATAGTCTTATATGAAGAATCAATCCTATTGCATAGTTGTTAGCCACCAATATTTGTAGATAATTTGAGTAGTTTTCTAAATAGAACTGACTTTCTATGAATGGAGCCCCTTCTGTTATTACATAACTCTTTGTTTTATGTCCTTTCTAAAGTTTTGGCTAGATATGTCTCTCCTTGGACATAATTTAAGTTTTTTGCTTACCTCTAGTTAAACTCCAAGTTCTTATAGGCAAAACTCATAACCATGAATATTTCCATATCTACGATTTATTTCTTAATCGAGTTTAATTATCAGAAATCCATTTTCATTCTGGATTGCCCCCATGTAACTTATAAACTTCTATTATAAAACCTATTTATTTATTTATTATTTTCATTTTAATTGAAGGGCACAAAGAAACAGAAGGACCTTCCACTCTTTGGTTCACTGTCCAAATGTCTAAAATAACCAAGGGTAGGCCAAGCCAAGCCAGGAGTCTGGAACACAATCTGGTTCTCTGACCTAGGTGACAGGGATCCAAGTACTTGACACATCACCTCCTGCCTCCCAGAGCATCAGAGGCTGATTCAGGAAGCTGGTTTGGAAGGCAAGGAGCTGGAACTTGAAAGAGAGAGACACTGAAAGATGGGATGAAGGACTCCCAAATGGTGATTTAATCATTGCACCAAAATGCCTACTTTTAGTAAGAATATAATACAATACTTGTCATGATCTGACAAGTAAATCTTACAGTTTTTTATGTGTAAATAATTGTCATTTTAGGAATATTTGAAGGGCTTAAATAAACTGAAAGTAATTTGAAATAATTCAAAATATTAAACAAATATGTAATATATCTTATAGTATGTTATTTTGGAAGCAACTACTGAAAAGAAGATACACTTATAACCTTAAATCTTGCTCACTTCTGGTTTAGATTGTATCTTAATAACTTGCATCTTTATTTATTTATTTATTTTTTATTTGACAGATAGAGTTAGACAGTGAGAGAGAGAGTCAGAGAGAGGTCTTCCTTCCTTTGGTTCACCCCCAAGTGGCCGCTATGGCCAGAACTATGCCGATCTGAAGCCCGGAGCCTGGTGCTCCCTTCTGGTCTCCCATGCGGGTGCAAGGGCCCGAGCACTTGGGCCATCCTCCACTGCCTTCCCAGACCACAGCAGAGAGCTGAACTGGAAGAGGAGCAACCGGAAATAGAACCTGGCACCCATATGGGATGCTGGCGCGCCGTAGGCAGAGGATTAACCAAGTGAGCCATGGCACTGGTCCCCTGTAGCTTTATTTTTAAAGGAAGGAGGAAACATTCATTAGCAGATACAGATATTTTACAGCAGGAAAAAAATGAATGCATGCATTATTATCAAGGATATTTGATGAGAAGCAAAAGACTCATTATTTTATTCCATAAATATATTCCACAGTTTTATATAATCTGAATCAAACCAGTGCATTGTCACTAAGAGAAGCAAGAGATCTATAATGCCTGTGTCATTTGGTGTTATGCAAAAGTTTCAGCACAATGTCTATAATGTATTAAGTGGCTCAAAATGGAATTTTCTGTGAAGCAGGGGTTATGCGTCTAGAGTCCACATATTTCCCTGAGGTGTTCATAGATATAATTCATAAAGACTTTATATTCCAAAAGATATTATACTTTTATTTACATTTATTTTTAACTGAATGCAATCTAGAAACCACATTAGTCTCAGCAGTAACTGTGAGTTGCTGCCAACAGAATCAGACTTTGGATCACATATGATTTATTGCATTTGTATTAAAATATATTGTGTATTCACATCAGTCCATTCAAAATGTAGGAGTACTTTACTGAACCACCATAATGAAAATTGAGTGAATTTATAAGGCATAATTTAAAAATTAATACTTCGATAAATGTGCATTTATATTTCCTTTAAAAGACTACGTATTTGGGTGGGCATTGTGGCCCAGAGCGTTCAGTCACCACTTGGGGTCCCCTCATCACATACAGGAATGCCTAGAATCTAGTGCAGCCTTGGCTTCCTTCAAATGTACACCGTGAGTGATTGAAGATTATGACTCCCATGTGTAGGCCCTGCCACCCATATGGGACACCGGGATGGAGCAACAGGCTCCTGGCTTCAGCTTACCCCAACCCTAGCTCTTAGTAATATTACAGTGAGAATATTGTACAAAGACCTTTTAGATAAGTGGAATATTGCCTGGAGAACTATGCAATTGCTGTGTTTAGTTGTGATATATACACATATTCAGATTTTCAAACACCAGACACCTTGCTCTAAAATTTTGGTATCAATTTGTACCTTGTTGAAAGTTATTTGACATTCATTCCTCTTTCTCTCTTTTCTTCTCAATTCTTTATGCTTGCATTTTTTTTTTTGCAACTGTTTACCTGTACAATGTTGTTTTCATTTTCTTGATGATTGTAGTTGTACTATCCAGGTTTCTGCTTCTTGAACTTTCCTTTCATATATTTTGCTCAATTTATTTTTATGTTCTCCTGTTAATTGAAGGATTTGTAAAAGAGGCTAGATGTTAACCCTTTCATGTTTGAAAGTGTGTTTTCCAATTCTGGAAGTATTACTTCATATTTTATGATAAATGTGTCTGTTGTTTAATGTAGTGAAATTAATTGACAAACATTTTCCAAGTGATGGAACCTTAACTTACATAGGCATTCTTTATTCTAAAGTTTTCTTGGTAATGTGGGCCTTTTAATTGGGAAATTTGTGTTGCATGTGAGATTAGGTATGAATATAATTTTTCCCACATAAACAATTAATTGATGAGGCTCATTATGGTATCCATATTTTTCTCAGAGATTCAGTAATTCTAGTCATTTCATATGCAAAATATTCACATTTGCACGTGGCTATTAATCTCAGCTTTATGTTTTAACATTGCACAGGTATTTATCTTTTTTGTATTAAAACATTTTCAAGTGAATGGGATATCAGCTTACAGATATTTTATTTGCATTATGCATAGTTAAGATATGGAATCAATCTGGATGTACATCAGCCGAAGACTGGATAAAGAAAATGTGGTATAGGTACATGATAGAATATTACTCAGCCATAGAAATAATGAAATCCTATCTTTTGCAACAAATTGTATGCAATAGGTAGATCATTATACTTAGTAAAATAAGCCATTCTGCAAGAGGCAAATATATGTTTTATCTGATTTGTGGTAACTAATATATACAGTGTGAAAAATTAATGTATATTAGTGAAATTGATGCCTTGAGATTTGATTATTTTTTATAGCCTTGTCTGTACTGCTGAGGAACAGTGGTCTGTCTCCTTACTACTTGTGCAATTCTTTATGTAGTGGAGAATTAAGATTGTGATTACAAAATAAATTGAAAGTATGTCATCACAAAAAGTAAAAGGAAAAAAGGAAGGAAGGAAGAGGGAGGGTAGAAGTGAGGGAGGGAGGAAGGGAGGATGTGAAGTATGATGTTCCTAAAACTGTGAATATGAAATACATGAAATCTGTTTCCTTTATACATATAAATACACATTAAACTCACTTTATGAAGCATTCACACAGATGATGAAATATAATGTTGCATGATGTCTATAAATCAATGTGTTGTCGTATTTTCCAATTAATAATGTATTTTCCTGGGAAATGTATTTCCTGGCCCCAGTGACACCCCAGATGCCTCTCCAGCATGCTCTTCTATGCCAGACAGGGCATTTTGAACTTAACGTTGATGATTAACATATCACTTTTAGTTACTGTCAACATAGTAAATGTGACCACGAGTAAATGCACTATAGTATTTCCATAGGAAAATCTCCATTACATTTTCCTTTTCATAATTGTGGGTGTACCAAATTCAATTACTACTAGTCTGTGTTCTGATGACTTCATTCACCTTTCTCCCTTAAAATATTACAAGTTCCAGAAGAGCTGGACATGCATTATATTTTATTTATGTTTTAAAGGACATAGACAACAAAGGATTGCATGGCATCCATTCAATATTTCTTGGACATCCATGAGTATTTTAATATGAAATAGTTGTGTATATATTTTTAAAAATATTTATTCATTTATTTCAAAGGCCAAGAATAAGAGAGAGAGATGGAGAGAGGTGTGAGGAAGAGGGAGGGGGAGAGGGAAAAAGGGGGGGGGGAGACTTTCCATCCATTGGTTCACTCCCCAAATGGCCTCAGTGGCTGGAGCTGGGCTAGGCTGAATCCAGGAGCCAGGAACCAGGAGCTTTATCCAGGACTCCCATGATGGTACAAGGGCCCAAGCACTTAGGCCATCTTCTGCTGCTTTTCCAGGCACAATAGCAGGAAGCTGGATCAGAAGTGGAACAGCTGGGAACCTAACCAGCACTCATATGGGATGCCAGCACTGAAGGTCATGGCTTAACCTTAACATCACAGTTCTAGCCCCCAGAATAGTTGTCTATATTTAATCATAAGTAGTAATACAAACATACTATTTAAAAATTCTAAAAAACAGTCCTTGAATTGTCACATTATTTCATTATGCATTTGCAGCTTGACAAAATTGAGTAGTGTAGCTTTCAAGGAGGCTCATATCATGAGAACTTGGATATGTCTTACTGATATTAGACGTCTTACTGAGGTCTTACTGATATTAGCATAGAATGCCATTTTTTAAGATAATGGGAAATACATATGTATGAATAAATTTATTCATTTATTATTCCAATTATCAAGTATATATACATTCATTTCTTACTCTGATTACAGTTAGAAGAGTACTTCAGAAAGTTTGTGAAAAATGGACTCAAAAGGTATATATTTTGGTGTAAATATATTATGAAATATATGCATAAATTTTATTGTAATTCTCATTTTCCACAAACTTTTTGAAGACCCATTGCACATCCTACACCCTAGTGAAAGTTAATATTTATTTTGTTGCAGGTTCTATCTACTACTTTTTTCAGAATAAAATAGGTTAACTTATTTACCTAAGGTGATGTAATTAATAAACCACAACAGCTAACATTTATTGAATACTTATATGAGTAATTTGAAATCCTATTGTCCACTGTTTATACCAATTGTGTCTTTTCTTATATTAATCCAAGGTATGTGCTGCTTAAAATTGTACATTCTTTAAAGTATTCAGTATGGTCAGGAGATGAGCTGTGTTTGGGGTTTGCAGTTGCTGTTGCTGCCTTGAATGGCATCACCTACTTCACAATTCTCCACGTTTACTTTGTACTTAATATGGTAGGGGAGGTGGCAACACTCTGCTTTCATCTATTGGCCATCCTTAAACAAATGTATATGAAGGAGTCTCTTCCCACACATTTGTCACTCTGTTAGTGGTAGGAGGTTGCTTGTTACTTAGTATTTCCTATCCTACTTTTGAACACTGTTGCAGGCTGTGGTGAAGTCTTAGTCCCAAACACTCCCTGAATCCATGTATCAACTCATGTGGTTTCTTCATAGATTTGTGTTCTTCCAAAGTAGCCCAACTCTGTGCTATATCTCTAGTGAATATTTTTCCAAAAGGATTCTCTGTTTCTGTCCAGAGGATATAAAACTGAATCCTTAATGTGTCCATTGAGCTTCTTTTACCCAGGAATAATTCCTGTTCCTCCCCATGCATAAAGCAGTTTTATTTATTATTTTTCTTTATCCCAGTCACAGTGCTATACCCTGGAGCCAAAGACCTTATCACCCCCTTCATGACTTAAGGATTTTATTCCACAGTGCACAAGAGTCTAGATGGGCTGTCTCTTTCCTGCACTGATCCTTGATCCTCTTCTCTTTATACTTGTATCGTGACAATGGCTCTCCCTGGCTTGAATCCTAACCCTATTCTTGCTCTTAAGCCTTCTATGGAGGACTACAGAAGAGAGCCAACAAATAGATGTAAATTATTCCTATATCTATGGTTCCCAGGAGATTCTAGATGCTCGAAACAAACAAAACAAAAACATAACAAAAAGCCTCAATCAGAAACAAAATTAAGAAATGCTCTTTATTCATAAGCTTGCACTGTCTGAACATCTACTGTTACATTCATTTGAGCAAAGGTTTAAAAGTGTTGGAAAGGAGTGCAGATTTTACAGAGAATAAAGAGTGTACTGAGACAGCCTCTGTTGGAAAACATTCTCTGAAGGTGGGGTGTTTGAAAGCTGTTGGCAGCTTGGTTGACTGTAATGGAGCCAGAGACTGCAGTTTCAGGGCATTTCAAAAAGGATGCTTTACCCCTTTCAGCAGCCAAAGTCTTTCTGTGTCTGGTCAAGTCTTGGAAGAGGATGTGATTGAAGGGATTCTTTACGACAAACTACCACAGTTGTCTTCTTGGAGGTGAGTTCCACGCTAGGTAGTTTTACGTTGGCTCACTTTCAGCTTCCTGCTGTCTGTTGAAAATTCTTGCTGAATGTTGCCACTTTTGTGACTCCAGGCATCAGTTCCTCCTGTTGTCTCTCAGAGTTGGGCAACAGGCTGCATTAGTCTCTCCTTGTTCTTGTCTTTTGTTTGATTTTAGGCCTTTTCAGATAGCTCCTGATGGCTTGAAGAAAATGATGACTCTTTTAATCTTCTTAATTTTTCTTCTTCTTGGGATAGGAAAGATGCTTTTTGCGCTCCTGCATTCAAAGTTCAAGCAGGACCTTACACAACTGAAATAACAAGCCTTATACCACATAGAATAAGAGAACTAAAGTTATATCACAATTAAGTAGTTTTGTGTTGAATTTTACATAAAAAACTTAGAGTGAACATAAAGATGAAAATGAGAACAGTTTCCATTTTACTCATTTGAAGAGGACATGTGCCTGACAAAGTGAACTCGTATGGATAATTGTGAGCATGTTGAAAAGAAAAGACAAAGCAGTGGAAAACCAGTGTGTGTACTTTTGAGGAAGTAGCCATTTTGCACATATCTCTTGTACCTTCCCATTTTCAACTAAGTGATACTAAGTAAATGTCAGATACAAATATCACTTTAAGAGTAAGTAAATACTATTGTATGAAATCTTAAATTAAATAACCTCAGCTACATTTTTTCTTTCCCTTTGAGGAGGACATTTTACTAAAATTTCAAGGTGACATCAGTACAATAGAAAAATGCCCAAATTGTGTTTTCTTTGTCTGTTTTGTAAAATAATCATTCACAACGTTTTTCAATATCTGAAATCCTAGAAATAGTTGATACATAATGATATCAAATATAGCAATTAATATATTAATTCCTACTTAATATTTTGTGATTTTATTGATGATTATTTATTGATTTATTAAAATCTTACCTAATTAGAAGGAGGGAAATTTTCTGTTTGTTATTACAACATGTGAAAATGATCATAAAGATGTTTGACTATATTTAGTAGATCCATTTATTATATTTCAAGCATATCAATGATAGTTTTATGGAAATTTATATCAATGATATTCATGAATGAGAGGAAGAGATAAAAATACATACACAGAGATACATTTTTACAGTTAGTTTCTACTGTTATTAGATTGCTCAAGAAAAAGACAACATTCATGCCTTAAAGTTCATTATTTCTACATTTAGATCTGAGTTTCTGACATATATCATTTTCCTTCTCTTATGAAACTCCTTTAATATTTCTTTCAAGGCATGTTTAAAGGCATCACACTCTCCCAATTTTTGCTTTTCCTAAGAAAAGCTTTATTTGTCTTTTATTTTTCAAAGATAATTTTGTGGGATATGGAATGCTGAGTAGGCAAGTGCTCTCTCTCAGTGTTCTTAGTATCTCATGCCACTCTCATTATGTATCGTTTCTGGGGAAGAGTTGAATGTCATTCTTATCTTCATTCTTCTATAGGTATGATCGTTTTACCCTGTGGTTTCTTTTAACATTTTCATTTAATTTTTATTTACTTATTTAATTGAGAGAGATACAGAAAGAGAAAGAGAGAGAGAGAGAGAGAAAGTTTCCATTCACTGGGTCATTCCCAAAATGACGAGAGAAGTGGAAACAGAGTGGGAAGTCACCCCAGGTCTCCCGTGAGTCTTTCAGGATCACAACCCACGTAAACCATCCCTGCTGCCTCCCAAGGGAAGCCAAAATCAGGATCAAACCCAGGAGTTGAACCCAGACATTCCAATGTGAGATGCAGTTTTCCCAACTGATAGGCTAAAAACCTGCCCCATCTTTCTTTCTTTCTAAAAGATTTATTTATTTACTTGAAATTCAGAGTTACACAGAGAGAGAAGAAGAAGCAGAGAGAAAGACAGAGAGAGGTCTTCCATTCGCTGGTTCACTCCCCAGATGGTTGCAACAGCAGGAGCTGCGCTGATCCAGAGCCAGGAGCTTCTTACGGTCTCCCACGTGGGTGCAGGGGTCCAAGGACTTGGGCCAACTTCTACTGCTTTCCCAGGCCATAGCAGAAAGCTGGATTGGAATTGGAGCAGCCAGGACTCGAACCGGCGCCCATATGGGATGCCGGCACTGCACTCAACGGCTTTACCTGCTACGCCACAATACCAGCCCCGTCCCATCTTTCAAGTTTTAGTTTTGATCTTCCACAGTTTGAATGTGAAGCACCTCATTGTAGTTTCTCAGCATATATCCTGTGTAGTGTTCAATGAGCTTTTGGGAGCCATGGGTTTGGGTCTGATATTAACTTGGGTAGATTTTAAATAACTGTTTCAACTATTACTTCTTCATTTAAAAATTCATTTTAGTATTCCCATTATAGGCATGTTATACCATTTGTAGTTGTTCCACGTGGTTTTTGATACTGCTTTATTTTTTCAGTCTTTTTAAATTTGCTTTTCAGTCTCTGAAGTTCTGTTATTATATCCTGAAGTTTAGAGATTTCTCTTCAGCCAGTTCCCTCTACTAATGAGCTCATCAAAGGCAGTTTATTTCTGTCACAGAGGTTAGTTGTTGCTGTTGTTTTAATCTTTTGTATGGTTTATTCTTGGAATTGCCTTACTGTGCTCACATTAGCTCTGTATTCTTGTGTGTTGTTTCATATATTTTTCATGGGCAGTTTTATCATATTAATCATAGTTGTTTTAAATTCATGATCTGACACTTGCAGCACTCCTGCCATGTCTGAGCCTGATTCTGATCCTTGCTCAGTCTTTTCAGCCTGTTATTTGCTTTTTAATACAGTGTATTAAAAGGAGACATGATTCACTAGGTAAAAGTAACTATGGTAGATAGACCTTGTGTCATGTGGAAGTTGCATTGGGTAGGGCAGCCATCCATACTCACAAGGTTTGGTCTTAGTCTTTTAGTGACTGTGTGCTCTTGGGCTGAGAATTTGACCAGTGGCTGCCAATCTCCCAACTTTAGATGAACGAGATGGCTAGAACGTGTTCAAGTTCTGTGTTTTCCCTCCCCCAGGCTGGTTAGGCTCTAATGAATTCCCCATAAATTGGGGTGTGGTAAACTAGTTTACTTTTAGGGTAGGGTTTGTAACAAACAAATTAAAAAAAAAAAAAAACAGCAAAAAATGACTCTGACTTCTCTTTTAAAAATATTTCTTTACTTTCACCCCTGATAAAAGCAAAAGAGACTCCACCACCCCTGACATTTACTATGAGAAACTGCCGGAGCTCATACAGGTAAAACCCCAGAAGTGTGGGTATCTCTTGATCTGTGTCCCCGCCCCACAAAAGGGGTTTTATGTCTCAGACTCTTCCTCAAAAAGCCACCAAAATTCCTAACCGAGCATTCAGGTTTTCCAATCCTGTCGCTCCCCGTCTTCGTGGAGGAACGACACAGGACCCTGCGCTGTTCTTTTGTCTGCTCGGCCCTCCCCGGGTTTGCTGCTGGTTCTTCCCGGGTTGGCTACTATCCCTTCCACCTCCGTGGAAGGGCGGTTCCCCTGCCACATTCCCCACTTCCGCGGGGGAGCGGCACACCGCCGGCCGGCTCTCTCGGGGGCTGCACAGGTGTTCCCCTTAGATGTTCCTCCTAGATGTTCCTGGTGCATGTTGTCGCTCTCCTCCTTTATAGTCCTTTTCCGCCAATCCCAACTCTGCTACCCACACGCCGAGTACGCTGCTCTCCTCCAATCAGGAGCAGGTCCTACAGTTTATTGGTTGAACTGGAGGCAGCTGTGTAGAAGCTGTTTCCCTTCTCAGCGCCATATTGTGGGAAAGCAGATGCATAGAATAAGTCTTAATTCCAGTAACTTAGTCTAGTCCGAGTTGCTCCCCACACAATCCAACACTGGAATCTGTAGGAACTTCTGGGTTGCTGTTTAGGTGACTTGTGATTCTCTCAATGCAGCTGTCTTTCTCTCCAGTGGTCAAGTAGCAATTTGACCAGTGACTTCATGTCTCCAACTGATGTAAAGAGAATTAAGTATTTTACAGTTTTTCAGTTTTCTACACTTTCTAGGATGGAGTGAAGACTTGGATGATCCTTGTATGGTGTATCACAAATCAGAACTCCTAGATGATTTGTAAAATAAATCTAAGGGGTCAGTGTGAGTTAAGCCACTACCTGCAGAGCCGGCATCCCATATATAGATGCTGATTCAATTTTTTGCTGCCCAACTTCCAATACAGCTCACTCACTACTAATGCACCTGGGAAAGCAAGGAAGGATGGCCCAAGTGCTTGGGCCCCTGCATCCATGTGGGAGACCTAGAAGAAGTTCCTGGCTCCTGGCTTCAGCCTGACCCAGCCCCTGCTATTATAACTCTGCCTTTCAAACAAATAAATAAAATATTTAAAAATAAAATAAATATGTTCCAAATATTGCATGGACCATATTTAAACAGTTCTTTTTCTCTCCCTCTCCCTTCCTCTCTCTCTCTCCCTCTCACACACACAAACACATATGTATATTTCTAGCCAAGTGGTCTGAATTGCCCAGTTCTTGCCATTTTCTAAATATTTATTTTTATTTATTTGAAAGACAGAGTTACAGAGAGAGATAGAGCCAGAGAAAGAGGTCTTCTAACCAGTGGTTCACTCCCCAAATGACCTCAACGGCTGGAGCTGCGCTGATCCAAACCCAGGAGCTAAGAGCTTCTTCCAGGTCTCCCACGTGGGTGAAGGGACCCAAGGACTTGGGCCATCATCTACTGCTTCCCCAGGCCATAGCAGAGAGCTGGATTGGAAGTGGAACATCCAGGACTCGAACCGGCACCCATATGGGATGCTGGCAGTGCAGGCCCAGACTTTAACCAGCTGCACCATAGCACCATTTGCCATTTGCCTTGTTTCAGCCACACTTGAGTCAGACTTTTTTCTACTCACAGACACTAAGCTTTGGCTTGATCCCACCCTAGACCATGCATTCTTCTATACCAGCACATCTTCTTGACTGACTAACCACGTCAACACCCATTTTCTGTCTAACCATGGCAAGCACACAGTCTCCTCACTTACCCGTTGATTTCTGCTTTAAAGGTGTGTGCTGGTGCTGTGGTCCCAACAAAACAACAAAACTGTACTTTTGTTTTTTTTGGTATGACCTGAATGTGCTTTCTTAGATCAGAGCATTTTCACTATTGCAATCATTGTTTTGAGAAAAAAAGAAAAAGTAAAAGAAACCTCTCCTTTTCTACATCCAGATTTGTTTTCACTGGGAATTTATTTAATATAAAGGTAAGTGGGGTTTTAACTGGCAGCACTACATAGGAACACAAACATGGCTGTGTTTTAATCAGAAGGTGTGTTGAGCTCTCAACTCGCCAACTCTTGTGTTCATTTATTTGCACTCTCACTTTCCCTATCCCTTCACTCTAGCATACTTTGAAGTGTCCAGTTTTGAGTTTTGCCATCATCTTTTTTTCTATATGACTCTTTCTTTAAATACAAAGCATCAGACACTACAAGTTTAAAGACATTTTGTAAGCCAGATTTCTAATAAATGGCACTATTTGAAATAAAAGTCCAAGCCATGAAAATCCAGAAGCTGAGGTCTGAAATGCTGAGCTCTTTCAGCACATCATTTCTTTTCTTTTTTTTTTAAATTTTGACAGAGTTAGACAGTGAGAGAACGAGACAGAGTGAAAGGTCTTCATTCCATTGGGTCACTCCCCAAATGGCTGCTATGGTCAGCACTGCGCCAATCTGAAGCCAGGAGTCAGGTGCTTCTTCCTGGACTCCCATGTGGATACAGAACCCAAGCACTTGGGCCATCCTCCACTGCCCTCCCAGGCCATGCAGAGAGGTGGACTGGAAGAGGAGCAACCAGGATTAGAACCGGCACCCATATAGGATGCCGGCGCCACAAGGGGAGGATTAACCAAGTGAAGCACAGCGCCGACCCCCTCAGCACATCATTTCTTATGGAATCAAGGAAACGTGTCCTGAGCTTTTATGCCTTGTGTAAGAAGAGAATTTTAAGTTTCAAAGCAATATGGAGCCATTTTCCAAAATTAGAAGAGTTTCTAAAATTATGAAATTTGTAAAGCTTGTTAATAAAAAGTTGGAAATTGGAATCAGGAGCCGGAGTGGATATCAACCGAGAGAGATATTAGAGAGAGAGAAAGAGAGAGAGAGAGAGAAAGCCCAGAACTCCATCCTAGTCTCCCATGTTTGAGGCAGGGGTTCAACTACTTGCGCCATTACCTGCTGTCTCCCAGGGTTTACATTAGCAGGAACCAGGAACAGAAGCAGTGTGGTTATTCCAACGCAGGCACTGCAATATGGGATGTGGGCATCCAATCTGGTGCTTAATTAAACACTGCCGAATGCCTGTCCTCAAA
Source organism: Oryctolagus cuniculus (assembly GCF_964237555.1). Classification (NCBI taxonomy): domain Eukaryota; kingdom Metazoa; phylum Chordata; class Mammalia; order Lagomorpha; family Leporidae; genus Oryctolagus; species Oryctolagus cuniculus. The sequence goes on along the minus strand of NC_091445.1, from coordinate 42,133,733 downwards.
ACATGAAGTTTTCTCCCATGTGGGTGTCAGCAATCCAACTGCTTAGTAGTCACTGCTGCCTCCCAGACTCTCAACGGGCAGAAAGCTGGAGTCCGGAGCTTGAGGTGGTGTCAAACCCGGGCACTCAGATGTAGGACTTGGGCATCCTAACCTGTGGGTGTGTTAAACATCAGGCTAAACCACCCACTCTAAATTTCAGCTATCTTAATGCAGCCTAGAGATGATAATCAAAGGTGATCTTAATCTGAAAGCTCTGATTTCATCTTGGCATTTAGGAAATTGGATTCAAGGCTATGTGTACAGTCATATTTTTAACATCCATGTTAATTCTATTTTAATTAATATTCCTTTATTCATAGTTTTAAGTATGTACTCAAATTCTTTTGAAGTTTTCATTTTGCCTCAGGAAAGAGATCACTTACATAAGCTGTAAGAATCTATGTAAGATTCATCTGATTGGGATCAATTGTCTTTCTGTACACACAGTTTCTGTATAACAATTTCCACTCAAAATGTTAAGAGCTTTTTTTCAACTTAGTCTAAATTTTTGCGGTACTGATAAGGAATAAACTATCATGCAAACCTTTTTTTTTCTTTCTTTCTTTCTTTCTTTTTTTTTTTTTTTTTTTTTTGCATTTTAATCTCCCCAGAGCCTGTCATGATGTTTATCTTCAATCTCTGGAGACAACCTCATTAGGAATTATTAGTTAAATCATTCACTATTTTCATAAGGAATCCCCAGTTAACTATGTGTTCTTGGTACCATTTGTAGTTGATAAACAAGTGCCTGCTTTCCCTTCCTTGTTTCAAGTAAAGAAAATGACAGCTGAGTGTGTGTTTATTGCTTCAAGGACTTCCAGACAGGAAGTCCTTTTTTTTTTTTAACTAAACAAAAGTAAATGACATAAATGTGTTGTTAAGATTTTTAAGATTGTATTTGCATTGAAAGTAAATAATGCCTACATATTTATAGCTCATTACCCTTGGGTATCCTAGTATCTGAAGTGCTTTCAGAGAGCTTTTTCCTGAGTGGAAACCTTAGTAACTGCACTTCTGCACTGAAGCCATGTTCCCTCGACAATGGATCCTCTCAACTTTGCACATTTTGTGCCTAATAGTACTTGACTTTAGTAAAAGTCCTTCAATTAAGATTGATTTTCCTATGTCAACTATAATTAAAGGAAGAAAAAAAAAGAATTCTAGTCTTTTGGTTCTCTGTTTAATTCCAGTCTTGGTGTGATTTTAGCTGCCTTGTCTTGAGAGGATTTTTTGCTTCCCCTTTCCCAAACTTGGCCTCATTTCATCCATTGCATGCTCTACCTCAGTGCTGCTGCCACAGCCACTTCAAAAGATAATTCCCTGAAGCACCAAAGGCACTGCAGGCTTGTCTAATAGACAATGCCTTGTTTAGAAATCTGGTCAGGCGCTTCAGCCCAGCACAATTGATTGAACAACTGTCTTGTGCAGATATGGTGCAAATTAAGCTTGGTGAGCAATAGACAAGGTACACACTGTCACAAATCAGGCCAATCACACTCATCAAACACATTTTTGGAGTTTGTACTTAAGCTCATTTCCTTTGAATTTTCTTCACAAGGAGCAGCCAGGATTACATTAGTGTAATCCACTGAGTAAAAGTGCTCCTGCTGAAGAAAAAAGGTTACAGTTTTACATTACTAAAATAAAAGCTTGAAGAATAGGCAATAGAGAAAGTCAAAGGCATCCCAAAATTACAATAACTGACAAGACTTTTTTTAAAAAATTTGAACATAGTATGTTCACAAATGCATTAAAACCAGAAGAATCCTCTGCCTCCAAAACTCTGGCAGTGATACTAGTAAATAATTGACTAATGTAAATACCTTTTGTAATGAAAGGCGAATGCAAAGCAGACTAGAAACATATATATTTTTTTCTTAATGAATGTACTGTGCTTCGCTGTATTCAAGCAGTTTTTAATTTATAGAAATTATGAGCAGATGTGCAATAGTTCACCTATATATCATCCCCTGTACAATCTTTTATTTTATTCTTTTTATTATTAATAAATGTGAATTTACAAAGTGCAACTTTTGTATTGTTGTGGCTTCCCTCCCCAACCTCCCTCCCTCCCACAGCCCTCCCCTCTCCCACTCCCTTTCCCATCCCACCCTTCATTGAGTTTCATTTTCAATTACTTTCATATACAGAAGATCAACTTAGTATATACTAAGCAAGGATTTCAACAGGCTGCACTCACACAACCGAACAAGGTATAGGGTATTGTTCGACTAGTAGTGTTGTTTTTAAGTTTCATAGTAAAACACATTAAGGACAGAGATCCTACGTGGGGAGCCTGTACCCAGTGACTCCCGTTGTTGATTTAACAATTGACACTCTTATTTATGGCGTCAGCAATCACCTGAGGCTCTTGCCATGAGCTGTCTAGGCTATGGAAGCCCTTTGAGTTCACCAACTCTGAACTTGTTTAGTCAAGGCTATATCATAGTGGAGGTTCCTTCCTCCCTTTGGAGAAAGGCGCCTTCCTCCTTGATGGCCTGTTCCTTCCGCTGGGGTCTTGTTCACCAGGATCTTTCATTTAGATTATTTTTGCCACCGTGTTGTGGCTTTCCATACCTGTGAGACTCTCATGGGCCTAAACGAGCATCTAAAATGATACCCATTGAAGTGAAATGGACACTGTCAGAGATAATGACATGATCAGCCCTTGTCTAGACTGTTGAGGAACAGCTTGTTATTTTATTCCTTTTGGTATTTTTGTTGTTGTTGTTGTTGTTCGGTTTGTTCTACTTAATACCACTGGTTGAACTCTGTAATCAATACACAATCATTCTTAGGCATTTAAAAATTAACAGAAAAGTGATCTCTGTTAAACATAGGAGTGGGAATAAGAGTGGGAGGAGATATATAGCTCGGCACAGGCTCACTCGGACTTACTTCCAATGGTGGAACTAGAAATGTGACAGGGGATTTCAACTCAATCTTATCAGCACACTTGGTAAAGTGATAAGTATAAGTACACAATCGATCAAAAAAGATAAGGGTAAGTGTTGAAGAGATTTTACAAACAAGACCAGTGTAAGCAAATAATGAAGGATAGAATTAAAAGGGAGAGAATGATCCTGCGGGGGAAGCAGGACACACAGCAGACCCTGTACAATCTTGCCTAATATTGTTACCTTTCATTTACTGTACTAATTTGTGACAATTAATGAACTGGCAGTGGGAATGTCAATATTGCAGTGATTTGCTCATGTTCATAAGCAATCCTTTTGAAGGTTGGAGGGATGACGTAGGTGGTGGAAGAAGGTCTCTGGACACATAGAAAGAGAAGTGATGTAGAAAACAAACAGAAGATGTGGTCTTAGAAAAAGAAGCCATCTTCAATTGAAATTTCTTTTTTTTTTAACTTATTTAATGAATATAAATTTCCAAAGTACGACTTATGGATTACAATGGCTTCCCCCCCATACCGTCCTTCCCACCCACAACCCTCCCCTTTCCCACTCCCTCTCCCCTTCCATTCACATCAAGATTCATTTTCGATTATCTTAATATACAGAAGATCAGCTTAGTATACATTAAGTATGGATTTCAACAGTTTGCTCCCACACAGAAACATAAAGTGAAAAATAATAGATGATATTTTTTAAATGATGATGAAATCAGAGCAGACCTATTGTCATGTTTAATCCCAGTGAGAGTCAAGTTGGGAACTGACAATTTCTTTTTTTTTTTTTTTTACAGAGGATCAGTTTAGTATGCATTAAGTAAGGATTTCAACAGTTTGCACCCCCATAGAAACACAAAGTGAAAAATATTGTTTGAGTACTCGTTATAGCATTAAATCTCAATGTACAGCACATTAAGGATAGAGATCCTACATGAGGAGTAAGTGCACAGTGACTCCTGTTGTTGACTTTACCAATTGACACTCCTGTCTATGGCATCAGTAATCTCCCTATGCTCCAGTCATGAGTTTCCAAGGCTATGGAAGCCCTCTGAGTTCTCCGATTCTTATCTTGTTTAGACAAGGTCATAGTCAAAGTGGAGGTTCTCTCCTCCCTTCAGAGAAAGGTACCTCCTTCTTTGAAGACCTGTTCTTTCCACTGGGATCTCACTCGCAGAGATCTTTTGCCAGAGTGTCTTGGCTTTCCATGCCTGAAATACTCTCATGGGCTTTTCAGCCAAATCTGAATGGCTTTAGGGCTGATTCTGAGGCCAGAGTGCTATTTAGGACATCTGCCATTCTATGAGTCTGCTGAGTATCTCACTTCCCATGTTGGATCACTCTCCCCTTTATTTACTCCATCGGTTAGCGTTAGCAGGTACTAGACTTGTCTATGTGCTCCCTTTGACTCCCAGTCCCTCCACCATGACCAACTGTGAACTGAAATTGATCACCTGGAACAGTGAGATGGCATTGGTACATGCCACCTCGATGGGATTGAATTGGAATCCCCTGGTATGCTTCCAACTCCACCACTTGGGGCAATGGGACTAATGAAGATGGTTAACCAATGTGGATGCTTTTTAAATTTATGTGAATAGTTAAAAAAGATGAAGTCATTCATCTTGGCTGGCAGTCTTCACTACCACTGTCAAAGAGTGAGGAATATTTTCAAAGAATGCAAAATTTTTGGCTAGACAGTGTCTAATATGGAATAGGAGCTAAAGGTAACATCCCAATGATTTTCAGCACATTTCCTAACCAATCTAGCTAAGATACAATATTGGCTCTCCTCCCAACCTCTGTTACTTAAATAGTAGGTCAATATAAACTTAGTGGTGACAAGGGAGGTAAAAATGAGGTTATTCTACATATCATCAATAATCCAAGATAATTCGTATGTTATATGCCTTCTTGCATTGTTTCCTGGGTAACAATCTGTCTCTTCATGTTTAAAGTTGTGAATTTGATATTTGTTCAATTTTTTGAGCATTTCATATTTAATTAATAATATGTATTTCATAAGAATTGAGATATTTATGATTCCTTATCTGTACTTTCAAAGTATACTTTTTTGAATTACGTAGACTTTAAGCTGTTCAATAATTTTTCTTCTCCTCAAATTAAAAATAAGTACCTTCATAGCCTAGAAACTTTACATTATCTCACCCCCACTTGACCCCTTACATCCTTGAATAAGTACCTTTATAGCCTAGAAACTTTACATTATCTCACCCCCACCTGGCCCTTACATCCTTGAACTCATAACCTAGAACTCTCTTTCAGAGTCACACTGGAGCTTCTGGAACAAACCAGGGGGATCCAGTGGTGTGCTTCCAATCTCCAGTCTATTTTGCAATGGCTTGTTAGTAGCTAGAAGTCAGGCAGGGGATGTCCATATCCCCTGTTGAAATGCCTCTGTTGGAGGGCTCCTGATAATGTGCACCCAGGGAGACAGCAGATGATGACTCAAATATATGGATATTTGCCACCCATGTGGGAGACCCAGGTGGAATTCAGGGCTTCTGGCTCCAGTCTGATCAGCCTTAGGTATGTAAATGTAGAGAGATTGAATTAGTAGATGGAAGATTTCTATCCCTGTCTCTCTCTCTCTTTCTCTCTCCCTCTCCCTCTCTCTCTCTCCTCTCCCCTTTCACTCTGTTTTTAAATCAATACAAATACTTTATTTTTAAAAAATCACCACCCAGGAGCCAGCAATGTGGCATAGTGGCACCTGCAATGCTGGCATTCCATATGGGCTCTGGTTCATGCTCTGGCTGCTCCACATCAATCCCTCTCTCTGCTATGGCCTGGGAAAGCAGTGGAAGATGGCCTAACTCCTTGGACCTCTGCACCTGTATAGGAGACTCAGAAGAAACTCCTGGCTCCAGGCTTCAGATTGTCCCAGCTCTGGCCATTGTGGCCATTTGGGAAGTGAACCAATGGATCTCTCTCTCTCTCTCTCTCTCTGCCTCTCTGTAACTCTACCTTTCAAATAAATAAATAAATCTTTTAAAATAAATTACCTCCCCTTTTTTGTACTTGGATATCACTGACTTCTCATCTTTGTACTATACATCCAATTCTCTTCCTAGAATTCTCACCCCTAAAAATTCATTAGATCTGTTTTCATACCCTCAACTTTTACATATACTCACCTGCCCCTTACTTCATCATACACACACACATGCACCATTTATCTGCTTAATCTTTTACCATTGGCATAACATGTATCATCACACTATATATGAAAAATAGTTTTTTCCTATTGATGTTTATGTTAATTTTTGCCCCAACTCATCTAAAATGTATTTCTTCTGATTTGTTGAAGCAAATTATTGTAGAAAAATACTCAGTAATGTTTACTGGGTGAATAAATTAACAATAGTTTTGATACATTTAAGTATACTTAACAAGATTTGGTGATTTCTTTTTATTTGTATTTTAAAATGGTACTTGTTTCCTATTTTTTGTTTTCACTTTATAGTAACAGAAGAATCAGTAAGGTAGTTTATGCACTGTGTAAGAAATTTGCAAAGTTATAGCCTGTTGGTATTTATTTAAAATATAGTACATCAAGAATCAATTAATTGAAAGCCAAAAAAATGTGTACTAATTATTTATTTATTTTTAAAAATTTATTTATTTGAAAGAGCTGCAGAGAAAGAAACAGAGAGGCCAAGAGCTAGATCTTCCATCTGCTGTGTCACCCCCTGGAGGGCCAGGACAAAGCCAGGGGCCAGAAGCTCCCACCAGGTCTCCCACATGGGTAACAGGGGCCAAACACCTGGGTCGTCTTCCTATGCTCCCTCCAGGCCACCAGCAGGGAGCTGGATCAGAAGTGGAGCAGCCTGAACAGCACAGGATGTGGGCATCACAGCCAGGGAGCTACCTGCTATGCAAACATCCTGACAAATTTATTCAATATTTTATTAAAATAGCTTAAAATTCTCTTGCTGTTTGTTATTAAGGCTATATGGGTTTATTGACAGCAGTGGAACAGGGCCAGGGTGCTGTGACTGGTTTCTTGCTGCTCTTCTGTAAAAGTCACCGACTGTTAGTAGTGAGCAGTTTGCAGTGTTATCATGCAACAACTCACCAAACAAATTTATAGGAGCTGGTTATTATCATAAATCCACATAAAATAATTTCCTTGGAGGACTATTTCAATTGTGAATGCACAAGCATATATTTAAAATATGCTTCTGTATTTTCATCCATTTTCTTGAACCGTGTTATTATTTTCTTCCCACAACCATGGATTATAAACTAAAATTCACTTGATGCCAATCTTCTGCTTGCTTCAGTAATAATGAATTAAATACATTCTATTCAATATTTGAATACATTTTTGATACTGCAACATAAGAAGGGAAAATTCTGTGCATAACTGGATTATCTTTCAAAAATCTGCTGTTATTAGCATAAACAAATAAGAACAAAGATAAAAATATGAAAGCAGTAAATGTGCACAGCCTGTATGAGCAAGGTAAATGACAAGAACAATGTGGATATACAGAAACTGGCCCGATCTCTCCAAATAATCAATTACATTTGATTTTAATCTACATTGCATTTGTGAGAGTCACAGATAAATACAACTGGGTGTGTGTGTTTGGCCTAGGGTTAAGACAGTGCCTGGGATAGCTGGACCTCAGACCCAAGTTCCTGTGTTGAGATCCTGTCTGCTCCTGTTCTGGCTTCCTGATAATGCACACACTTGGAGACAGCAGGTGATGGCTCAAGTAGTAGAGACCCTGTCAATGATGTGGAAGATGCAGATTGAGTTCTGGACTCTTAACTTTGGCCTGAATGACTCCTTTTTTTCCTTCTATGACGTGTCTTCCATCTACTGACAATACAGGTGAGACTGTATCTTCTCCATATTAGCAGGAATTATAAGAAGCAAAAAAAAAAAAAAAAAATGAGTCACTCACCGAAAATTATGAAAAACTAAGTAAAGAACAGACTTATCATATCTTAACTGTCATATTTTTGTTCAAATTTCCCCTCTTTATGCCTGGGTCTAGAGATAGAAATCTTTATTAGATCAGGAATCAGAGGTAGAATCTTAATATCGATCATTGTTGGTATTTTTAAGGGAACTTTGTAGAGCTATCCTACTGACATGGCTTATACTAGCATGTTAGAGAGTAATGTCATCTCTAAAAATAATGCATTGCTTCTTTTTATTTTTAGTATATTTTATTTTTTCTCTTGCCTTATTAACATGGCTAGAATCTCTAGGAAAATATGGCAGAGCATGTTGGAATGGGCATAATATCCTTCTAAGAATTATTTAATAGCTGAATGTGATAAATAGGAACTTATCTTTTTTTAAAGATTTATTTATTAATTTGAAAGACAGAGTTACAGAGAAGCAGACACACACACACACACACACACAGAGAGAGAGAGAGAGAGAGAGAGAGAGAGATGTCTTCCATTTTCTGGTTCACTCCCCAAATGGCCACAATGGCTGGAGCTGTGCTGATCTGAAGCCTGGAACCAGGAGCTTCTTCCAAGTCTCCCACATAGGTGCAGGGGACCAAGGGCTTGGGCCACCTTCTGCTTTCCCAGGCCATACCAGAGAGTTGGATGGGAAGTAGAGCAGCTGGGACTCGAATAGGTGCCCATATGGGAGTCTGGCACTGTAGACCGGGAATTTAACCTGCTGTGCCACAGCACCAGCCCCTGGGAACTTATCTTTAGGGACACGTGTACATCTGGTATTGACTATTGATCATGTTGAGTGCTATGGGATTCATGATATGCAGTTAAATTTCAAAATTATGGTAACACCAGAGCCAGATTTCCATTTAATGACTTTTATAAAACATGGATATAAATATTTCTCTATTTATGTTGTCTTTTATGTCCCTGAGCAGTGTTTTGTAGTTCTCATAGTAGATATTGCACAGTACAGTCTTCAAAAATTCACAGAAAATGAAAATTAGGAAACAGCTGCATAGATTTCAAAAATTTTACAGCTCCAAGAACTTATTTTTTACTTCCATTTTTACATGAACTTTTTGTAGTATCTTGATAATTGTTACCTTTATTCCTGTGTAACATTTTATTTTATGCTAATTTAATAAATTTACACCTTGGGTTGTGCCCTTCACACTGATTCTGCCAATGTGGCAGAAGCAAATATAATGCAAGCAGAGGTGTGGAAAACCTCTCATTGTTGCTGGAATCCTGCTGCTATATGAAACAAACAGGGATAGTCTGCTGCATGATCAGTGACACATGGTCACTACTTTTGCTCTGGATGATAGCCAGATAACATTCTGACATGGGAGTAAAGCCATCCTGTACTAGCCAGCCTATGCTGATCTGTCAACTGATTGCAGATGATAAATGAACAAGATAAATGAACCAAGCCAAAAGTAGGGGTCAAATTGTGAGCTAAATAAATAGTGATTATTTTCACATATTAAATTTTGGAGTCTTGATTCATGGTAAAGGCCAACATATAACAGAAATGAACACATACACAAGCACATAACAGAAACACATATATTTATTTTTATTATTTTCTGTCAGTCTTTAATTTTTTTTCCAGAAAACAAAAGTAAGGAGTGAAAAAGGGAAGCGCCAACATAAGGAAGAATTTTTTATAACATGATGTTCTTTCTGTGTGTGCAATATTGCACATCTCAAACACTAAAAATGAGGTGTACTTTCAAAAATCTACCTCATTAAAGTGCAAAACAGGTCATATTTTCTCCTTTGCATAACTGAGTAGCTGTAATTTTTTTTCAAGAATCATCACAGGGTATTATTAATGAATCTCCTCTCCATGGTTTATTAAAAAATCTAAAGAGCAGAAAATGGTAATTGGAGTTATATACAGGAAAATTTGTCCAAAGTAATGACAGATGGCTTAAAATGGCTCTAAGAAGGATTTCCCCTCACCAGTCCTCCAGCCTTATCCTTTCCAGGCTCCATCCTGTTTCTACAAAACTGTCCAGAAAAGAGACTCAATATAAGAAATATGCATATGTGCAGAAGGTCAGCAAGGAAGCCAGTTCAGCACTTCAGGTGAGAAATCAAGGGATGGCAGCCGAAGAAATGAATGGGGCAAGGGGAAGAGCAGGCATATTCAAATAGTTTAATTTATGCTTATCAGCAGTTAGTTCTGGATGAAGAGGGAAACGGAGCACCCAGGATGGACCCCGGAAATCTCCACATTCCCTGCTGTGGGCTAAATGGGAAGACTTGCTCTCAAGGCTGAACTTCCAATCTTCTCCAAGTGATGTTGCCCTTCAGGATGAAGTTCCTAGATTCTCAGTCCTGCTGTTTGGAGATCAGTCCACAAGACATGCTTGTTCTTCATGCCACCCATCCCTTTTCTACAGTAAGTTTGCTTTTATAGAACCATCAGGACAATTTCTCAGTAACATTCTAACTGGGAACTGAGCAGGTGTTATTGTCTATGAACTTGTCAGACACGCAACATCAACTGGGACCTTTCAAATTGCTTGGGGGAGTTAAGACAGTCCATTTAACTTGGCTGTTAGCTCTTCCACTCTCTCTAAAAGGTGTTCAGTACATGAAACACCTGAGATGAAAACAATAGTATTCTGTGTTGCTTTCTCCTAGCGATGTTTTTAAAATTTACACATGGTATTGTCATTTTTTTTAAGTTTCTAAATATCAACATCAACTATATTCTCCTTATTTGGTAATTAACAAAAAAACACTTCCGAGTTCCTCAGCGTGGTTCACAAAAGAGTTTGCTATTTAGCCAAGATGTTTCACCTACATACCCTTATCACATAGACATTTTTGTGCAGGACTTGACTTCCTGGAATTTTCTAGAAAATAACTTTCTTGGAGCAGGCATTTTGCCCAGCAGTTATGAGGTCAGGTAAGACCCATCCCCTACCATCCCGAATTGAACTGCTTAGATTTGATTCTTTTCTGCAGCTCCTGATTCCAAGTTTCTGCTAATACAGACCTAGGGAAGCAGTGATGATGGCTCTGGTAATTGGTTCCTGCCACTCACATGAGAGACCTTAATCGTGGCTTCTTTCTTTGGCCTGCTGGCTGTTGTAAGCATTTAGGGAATGAAACCACAGATGGGAACTATTTATTTTTGTTTGTATCCCTGTGTTTCTCTGCCTATCATATAAATTATATATATATATTTTATATTATATATATATTATATAAGCCCTTCATGTCTATAATAAATAAAAATTGAACCCAACAATCCACAGTTATCTCTGATCAGTTAGAGAGGAAACTGTCAATTTTGACACATCTCTCAATCAATTATGGGTGCATTTAAATGTCACAGCTAGTAGAAAAATCTAAAACAGCTATATTTTTAAAGATTTATTTATTTATTTGAAAGAGTTACAGAAGGAGTGAGAGAGACAGAGAGATGTATTCTATCTGCTGATTCACTCTCCAAATGGCTGCAATGACCTGGAGTGTGCCAGACTGAAGCCAGGATCCGGGAGCCCCCAACAGGTCTCCCATGTGGGTCCAGGGGGCCATCCTCCACTGCTTTTCCATGAGAAATAGCAGGGAGCTAGATCAGAAGTGGAGCAGCCTGGACTCGAACCGGTACCCACATGGGCTGTCAGTATTGTAGGTGACAGCCCAACCCGCTATGACACAATATGGGACCTTGAAACAGTTATGTTTTCTGCTTCCAGATAGCTAGACACACAAAAACTATTCCAAAAAGACCTGAACATAAGGAAACTTAAATCAATGAAGGCAAACAAAATGTATCTTAAATCCCTTATGAAATGTGTGTTTCTTCTCTAAAACAATATGCACGAAGAAATGTATCTTACCTGACAAAACCATCCATCTTTCTGTGCTTTCTACTTTCTTGCTTTTCTGTAAAATGTTCCTTCACCTAGCAGCTTGTATCTTCCCCATGGTCCCAGAATTGTATGTTTAAGAGAACTCTTGTTGAGCACAGCCCGAGAAAAGGCCCTGGGGCCAGCAGGCCATGTGGCCACTGTCGGGACAGCCTGACCATGGCAGTGCAGAGTGAGGCTGCCTCGCTGCGGGGGGTGCTCGATTAGGGAGGTTAAGCAGAGGGGCTGTGAGTGGTGCCTGGGGGAAGTCCTAGCCACTGAAGTCTTACAGGCAAATTGATGTTTTAAGATTTACCAGGCAGTTGGAGCCAAGATGGCGGAATAGTGAGGGCGCGCACCGATAGTCCGGGAAAATTTAGTTTAATAAAAGGGGAGTTACGGTAGCCTCAGAAAAAAGAACCAGGAAAATATTGCAGAGGAAACTCTTCTGGATCCAGTTCGTGAATCGGAGGACCTACTGGGAGAACAAGGTCGCCCACCGCGCGAAAGCCGAGCCGCGGGACTGAGCCGCGGGACCGAGCTGCGCAAGCTGCAGGGTTTGCACGCAAGTGCTCGAAGGGGAGTGCGTGCCACACAGACAATAGCGGGGGACACTTGGGACATCCAGGGCTCCGAGTCCACACATCTGCACTGGAAGGGGAGCAGACCTGCGTGGAGAGCGTGGGAGCCCACAGTTCGGGACACCAGCGGCAGACTCAACACACCAGCGCTGGAACGCGAGGTGAGCTGAACCTCAATAGCCCGAGACACCGGCAGGCAAGCGGAGAGAGGAGACTAGAGCGAACGACCCCCGGGGGGGGGGGGAATTCACCAAGCTAACTGGAAGAGAGAGAGAGGAAAAAAAAAAAGGTGACTGGTACAGACACGGGTTTCTCTCTCTCCGCTCACCTCTCAAGGGCGAGCAAGACAAAGAGCAGGCGCCATCTTGGACATACGTCATAAGCAGAGCGACCTCAGGTCTGCACCGGCCCTGAGCCTAGCAGAAAAACCTGACTCTGGGCGGGGCGAATTAACAGGAGATTAGGACCTAGTAAATTTGTGGTGCTACTGAACTGAGACTGTGAAAAAAGAGACGGTGGGGGAGAGAACTCACAGAATTCACGTGAGCACTCTCCAGAGACTCTACAATTCCGTAACTTTGGCAACCCAGTGGGAGACTGAAGGAGAATTTGAGCCCACTCTGAGGGCTGAACAGATTCCCTGTGTGGTCCTTGGGAAAGAGCTTCCGATCTCTGGCTCCTGTGGGTATATCATTTGCCTGCTAACTACCTCCAACTTCGTTCAGCTGTGCAGAATAACTTCCCTTTTGAATCAAAAAAAAAAAAAGAGAGAGAGAGAGAGAGAGGTTTACCATGCCTAACCTGGGAGTGTCACCTTTGGCACACCAAACAGAGCTCTCAGGCCACACCCATCTCAAGCCCTAAGGCTCCATCAAAAACAGATAGTCCACTTAATCTAGAGTCATAGTATAACAAGAAAAAGCACCACAGTGAAGAAACCAAATATCTCCAATATGCCTAATAACAAACGCAAAAACCAAGGTAATAAAAACAAGGAAGTCACCATGAAGCCCTCAAATGAAAAAGACACCCCAATTCAAGATTATGAGGATGATGACATAGAAGAAATGCAAGAAGCAGATCTCAAAAAATTGATAAGAACATTAAGAAGTTCTCAAAAACAAATTCTTGAACTACAGAAATCCTTAATGGACAAGATAGAAAATCTCTCTCGTGAAAATGAAATATTAAGGAGGAATCAAAATGAAACGAAACAACTAGTACAACAGGAAACTGGGATAGTGACTGAAGTGAAGAATTCAATAGATCAAATGAAAAACACAATAGAGAGCCTTACAAACAGAATGGGAGAAGCAGAAGAGAGAATATCGGACTTAGAAGGCAGAGAACAGGAAAGGATACAGTCAAACCAAAGAAAAGAAGAGGAAATTAGAAATCTAAAACATATTGTCGGGAATCTTAAAAAACCCAACATTCGGGTTCTAGGAGTTCCTGAAGGCATGGAGAGGGAGAAAGGATTAGAAGGTCTTTTTAGTGAGATATTAGCAGAAAATTTCCCAGGTTTGGAGAAGGACAGAGAAATCCTAGTACAGGAAGCTCACAGAACCCCTAATAAACACGACCAAAAGAGATCCTCACCACGACACATTGTAATTAAACTCTCCACAGTGAAACATAAAGAAAAGATCCTAAAATGTGCAAGAGAGAAACGTCAGATTACTCTCAGAGGATCTCCAATCAGACTCACAGCTGACTTCTCATCAGAAACTCTACAAGCTAGGAGGGAATGGTGAGATATAGCCCAGGTACTAAGAGAGAAAAACTGCCAGCCCAGAATATTATATCCTGCCAAGCTCTCATTTGTGAATGAAGGTGAAATAAAGACTTTTCATAGCAAACAGAAATTGAAAGAATTTGTTGCCACTCATCCAGCCCTGCAAAAGATGCTTAAAGATGTGTTACACACAGAAACAAAGAAACACGGTCTTCAATATGAAAGAAGGTAAAGGAAGGAAACCAAGGAAGGAAAGCTCACAGCAAAAGATCACAGGGAATTCAAAGCATATATTAGAACTTATCTTTGGCAAATGGCAGGGCAAAGTTACCACTTATCATTAGTCACATTGAACGTGAATGGCCTGAACTGTCCAGTTAAAAGACACCGATTGGCTGATTGGGTTAAGGAACAAAACCCATCTATTTGCTGCTTACAAGAAACACATCTTTCCAACAAAGATCCATACAAACTGAAAGTGAAAGGCTGGAAAAAGATATACCATGCCAACAGAAATGAAAAAAGAGCGGGCGTAGCATCTTAATATCAGACACCATAAACTTTACCACAAAAACCGTTAAGAGAGATAAAGAGGGACACTACATAATGATTAAGGGATCAATTCAACAGGAAGATATAACAATTATCAATGTATATGCACCTAACTACAGGGCACCGGTTTATCTAAAAGATTTGTTAACGGACTTAAAGGGAGACTTAGACCCCAATACAATAGTACTGGGGGACTTCAATACTCCACTCTCAGAAATAGACAGATCAATAGGACAGAAGATCAATAAGGATACAGTAGATTTAAACGACACTATAGCCCAAATGGATCTAACAGATATATACAGAACTTTCAATCCTACAGCTAAAGATTTTACATTCTTCTCAGCAGTACATGGAAACTTCTCTAGGATTGACCACATACTAGGCCATAAAGCAAGTCTCAGCAAATTCAAAAGAATTAGAATCATACCATACAGCTTCTCAGACCATAAAGGAATGAAGTTGGAAAGTAGCAACTCAGGAATCCCTAGAGCATACGCAAACACATGGAGATTGAACAACATGCTCCTGAATGAACAATGGGTTATAGAAGAAATTAAAAGAGAAATCAAAAATTTTCTGGAAGTAAATGAGGATAACAGCACAACATACCAAAACTTATGGGATGCAGCAAAAGCAGTGTTAAGAGGGAAGTTTATATCAATAGGTGCCTACATCAAGAAATTGGAAAGGCACCAAATAGATGAGCTTTCAAATCACCTCAAGGATCTAGAAAACCTACAGCAAACCAGACCCAAATCTAGTAGGAGAAGAGAAATAATTAAAATCAGAGAAGAAATCAACAGGATTGAATCAAGAAAAACATTCCAAAAAATCAGCCAAACAAGGAGCTGGTTTTTTGAAAAAATAAACAAAATTGACACCCCATTGGCCCAACTAACTAAAAAAAGAAGAGAAAAGACCCAAATCAATAAAATCAGAGATGAAAAAGGAAACGTAACAACAGACACCACAGAAATAAAAAGAATCATCAGAAATTACTACAAGGACTTGTATGCCAGCAAACAGGGAAATCTATCAGAAATGGATACGTTCCTGGACACATGCAACCTACCTAAATTGAACCAGGAAGACATCGAAAACCTAAACAGACCCATAACTGAGACAGAAATTGAAACCGTAATAAAGGCCCTCCCAACAAAGAAAAGCCCAGGACCAGATGGATTCACTGCTGAATTCTACCAGACATTTAAAGAAGAACTAACTCCAATCCTTCTCAAACTATTCAGAACAATCGAAGAAGAGGGAATCCTCCCAAATTCTTTCTATGAAGCCAGCATCACCTTAATTCCTAAGCCGGAAAGAGATGCAGCATTGAAAGAGAATTACAGACCAATATCCCTGATGAACATAGATGCAAAAATCCTCAATAAAATTCTCGCCAATAGAATGCAACAACACATCAGAAAGATCATCCACCCAGACCAAGTGGGATTTATCCCTGGTATGCAGGGATGGTTTAATGTGCGCAAGACAATCAATGTGATACACCACATTAACAGACTGCAGAAGAAAAACCATATGATTATCTCAATAGATGCTGAGAAAGCATTTGATAAAATACAACACCCGTTCATGATGAAAACTCTAAGCAAACTGGGTTTGGAAGGAACATTCCTCAATACAATCAAAGCAATCTATGAAAAACCCACAGCCAACATCCTATTGAATGGGGAAAAGTTGGAAGCATTTCCACTGAGATCTGGGACCAGACAGGGATGCCCACTCTCACCACTGCTATTCAATATAGTTCTGGAAGTTCTAGCCAGAGCTATTAGGCAAGAAAAAGAAATTAAAGGGATACAAATTGGGAAGGAAGAACTCAAACTATCCCTCTTTGCAGATGACATGATTCTTTATTTAGGGGACCCAAAGAACTCTACTAAGAGACTATTGGAACTCATAGAAGATTTTGGCAAAGTAGCAGGGTATAAAATCAATGCACAAAAATCAACAGCCTTTGTATACACAAGCAATGCCATGACTGAGAAAGAACTGCTAAGATCAATCCCATTCACAATAGCTACAAAAACAATCAAATACCTTGGAATAAATTTAACCAAGGACGTTAAAGATCTCTACGATGAAAATTACAAAACCTTAAAGAAAGAAATAGAAGAGGATACCAAGAAATGGAAAAATCTTCCATGCTCATGGATTGGAAGAATCAACATCATCAAAATGTCCATTCTCCCAAAAGCAATTTATAAATTCAATGCAATACCAATCAAAATATCAAAGACATTCTTCTCAGATCTAGAAAAAATGATGCTGAAATTCATATGGAGACACAGGAGACCTCGAATAGCTAAAGCAATCTTGTACAACAAAAACAAAGGCGGAGGCATCACAATAACAGATTTCAGGACATACTACGGGGCAGTTGTAATCAAAACAGCCTGGTACTGGTACAGAAACAGATGGATAGACCAATGGAACAGAATTGAAACACCAGAAATCAACCCAAACATCTACAGCCAACTTATATTTGATCAAGGATCTAAAACTAATTCCTGGAGCAAGGACAGTCTATTTAATAAATGGTGCTGGGAAAATTGGATTTCCACGTGCAGAAGCATGAAGCAAGACCCCTACCTTACACCTTACACAAAAATCCACTCAACATGGATTAAAGACCTAAATCTACGACCTGACACCATCAAGTTACTAGAGAACATTTGAGAAACCCTTCAAGATATTGGCACAGGCAAAGAGT
Source organism: Oryctolagus cuniculus (assembly GCF_964237555.1). Classification (NCBI taxonomy): domain Eukaryota; kingdom Metazoa; phylum Chordata; class Mammalia; order Lagomorpha; family Leporidae; genus Oryctolagus; species Oryctolagus cuniculus. The sequence goes on along the minus strand of NC_091445.1, from coordinate 42,116,353 downwards.
TTCTGGAAAAGACCCAGGAGGCACAGGCAGTCAAAGCCAAAATTAACTATTGGGATTGCATCAAATTGAGAAGTTTCTGTACTTCAAAAGAAACAGTCAGGAGAGTGAAGAGACAACCGACAGAATGGGAAAAAATATTTGCAAACTATGCAACAGATAAAGGGTTAATAACCAGAATCTACAAAGAGATCAAGAAACTCCACAAAAACAAAACCAACAACCCACTCAAGAGATAGGCCAAGGACATCAATAGACATTTTTCAAAAGAGGAAATCCAAATGGCCAACAGGCACATGAAAAAATGTTCAAGGTCATTAGCAATCAGGGAAATGCAAATCAAAACCACAATGAGGTTCCACCTCACCCCGGTTAAATGGCTCACATTCAGAAATCTACCAACAACAGATGCTGGAGAGGATGTGGGGAAAAAGGGACACTAACCCACTGTTGGTGGGAATGCAAACTGGTCAAGCCACTATGGAAGTCAGTCTGGAGATCCCTCAGAAACCTGAAGATAACCCTACTGTTCGACCCAGCCATCCCACTCCTTGGAATTTACCCAAAGGAATTTAAATTGGCAAACAAAAAAGCGGTCTGCACCCTAATGTTTATTGCAGCTCAATTCACAATAGCTAAGACCTGGAACCAACCTAAATGCCCATCAACGGTAGACTGGATAAAGAAATTATGGGATATGTACTCTTTAGAATACTATACCGCAGTAAGAAACAACGAAATCCAGTCATTTGCAACAAAATGGAGGAATCTGGAACACATCATGCTGAGTGAAATAAGCCAGTCCCAAAGGGACAAATACCATATGTTCTCCCTGATCGGTGACAACTGACTGAACACCAAAAAGGAAACCTGTTGAAGTGGAATGGACACTATGGGAAATGGTGACTTGATCAGCATAGCCCTGACTGTTAATGAACAACTTAATACATTATCCCTCTTAGTAGTTTTTTTGTCTGTTCTACTTAATATGACTGGTTTAATTCTGTAATTAATACACTGTTATTCTTAAGTGTTGAAATTTAACTGAAATATGATCCCTGTTAAACATAAGAGTGGGAATAAGAGAGGGAAGAGATATATAATTTGGGACATGCTCAAGCTGACTTGCCCCAAATGGTAGAGTTAGAAACATACCAGGGGACTCCAATTTAATCCCATCAAGGTGGCATGTACCAATGCCATCTCACTATTCCAAGTGATCAATTTCAGTTCACAATTGATCATAATGAAAGGACTAAGAGTCAAAGGGAGCACATAAACAAGTCTAGTACCTGCTAACACTAACCGATAGAATAAATAAAGGGGAGAGTGATCCAACATGGGAAGTGAGATACTCAGCAGACTCATAGAATGGCAGATGTTCTAAATAGCACTCTGGCCTCAGAATCAGCCCTAAAGGCATTTGGATCTGGCTGAAAAGCCCATGAGAGTATTTCAGGCATGGAAAGCCAAGACACTCTGGCAAAAGATCTCTGTGAGTGAGATCTCAGTGGAAAGAACAGGTCTTCAAAGAAGGAGGTACCTTTCTCTGAAGGGAGGAGAGAACCTCCACTTTGACTATGACCTTGTCTAAACAAGATAAGAATCAGAGAACTCAGAGGGCTTCCATAGCCTTGGGAACTCATGACTGGAGCATAGGGAGATTACTGATGCCACAGACAGGAGTGTCAATTGGTAAAGTCAACAACAGGAGTCACTGTGCACTTACTCCTCATGTAGGATCTCTGTCCTTAATGTGCTGTGCATTGAGATTTAATGCTATAACGAGTACTCAAACAATATTTTTCACTTTGTGTTTCTATGGGGATGCAAACTGTTGAAATCTTTACTTAATGCATACTAAACTGAACCTCTGTAAAAAAAAAAAATTATCAACTCCCAAGTTGACTCTCACTGGGATTAAACATGACAATAGGTCTGATCTGATTTCATCATCATTAAAAAAAAATCATCTATTATTTTTCACTTTATGTTTCTGTGTGGGAGCAAACTGTTGAAATCCTTACTTAATGTATACTAAGCTGATCTTCTGTATATTAAGATAATCGAAAATGAATCTTGATGTGAATGGAAGGGGAGAGGGAGTGGGAAAGGGGAGGGCTGTGGGTGGGAGGGACGGTATGGGGGGGAAGCCATTGTAATCCATAAATCGTACTTTGGAAATTTATATTCATTAAATAAAATTAAAAAAAAAAGAACTCTTGTTGTCCCTTTCTGCTTTCTTTCTAGACACCTTAACACACTTTTGGTCATGAATCTCTTTGTATCATTTTATTTCACAAAATGGTGCAATGTCCCAAGCTTGATACCCCTAGCATTTCTTATAGCCTACCTACCATTCTCTCATGACTAATACTGCATCTAATTTTTTGACTTGTCTTTGAACCGGAGTTCCAATGTTTCACTAATATCAAGCCCTTTAAGTCTAGAGTACTGAGGATTTTTATTTTCTTCTTGCTCCTAGAAATTAAAACATTGTGATTAATTATGATTGTTTATGGAAATGAACAATTTAAAAATAGCACTATCCAATCAAAGAGTGAAACCATTACTTACATGCTCCTTGTCTATAAAAATAATTTTTCTTTGGCATCTGAGAATGAAATTGTAAAAGTAACAAGATGTGACATTTTACTTTACAGATTTTTCCTTTTCCTTTTCTTACATCTAATTTTGTAAGTAGACATCTCTCTTTCTTTTTTATGAGGCAATATGTTTAGATAATCTCTGCTTTTTGACAACATATAATGCCATTTCTGCTTTCAGTACCCCTAAGCAATCCTATTATCCATATTGGGAAAACAGTGAGATAGTATTTTTAAAAATAATTCTTTGAGTGATATGTATTGTATTTTACTTGGAGGCATTTTCTTCCTTGGCATTTTGTGCAATTACAAGCTGGGGAAAAAAAAAAACATAAAATCACTACAAGAAGAAAAATTTCATTCCTGTGGAATGCCTTGGAGGGGTGTGATGAACAATTTTCATTCTGACATGGATGTCATGTAGCATTAGCAAAATGACCTAAAGAGACTTATTTTATTGTTTTATTAAAATTCATTGTAGATTAGATAGATATAAAAAAAACAAGCATTCACAATTAACTTATCATCTCTGCAGTATTCATTCTATGGTGATTACATACTACTGTTCACAATCACATTCTAGTGATTTACAAGTCAATTTTTTTTGGCCATTTCCCTAGAATAAACTTGCAATAAAATATATACCAAGAATGTAATTAACATAACACAAGAACTGCAGATATTTTTCAAAATGAATAACATTTAAACCCTAAATAAGCAAATGACAGTTTTTAAGGATTCTATTAATCAATATGCCACTTGATGCCGATTCTACAGAGGATAAAGTGGTTTCAATTTGCAGATTAAATTTTCAGTTTCAATATTAATGTTCAGTTGTTTCTTCTGTGCTTGACCAGTGAACAAGAGATTTTAACTATGTGTTTTGATGGATTTTAAGTTTTGAAACTGATGTTTCAATTGTAAGTAAACTATAACAAGTTAGAACTTAATATATTCAATCTTATAAAGTATTTTAAAAGTGACATAGGTCCACATGTGTATAAATCTAAGACCCTAATGTGAAGAAAAAAAAATCAGAAAGAGGAAAACACACTAGAAAGAGTAACTTTACAAGTGAATTCAGAATGCTCTAATATTGTAAATCTGTTGTGTAAATAATTTATGTTTGGAGTGAAGACTTAAACCAGTAATTAAAATGTTAAGAGACAGAAAATATAGAAAGGGGTAAAATGGAATATCAAATATTAGAAAAAGAATGGAGCAGAAGCATGGAGTTCTTTATTAGTATTTCTCATCTCATTTTTGTTTCTTATACTATCTTTATAACAAATGTTAAGCTACAACCATTTCAAGATAGCCCATTGTAGCCAAAAGTTGTTTCTGTAAGACCCATGGTAACCACAAAGGAAAATATCTGTTATGGCCTTGAGAAAAATATAAGCAAGCAATCAAAATTCACTACTAGACAAAATCATTGAACCACAAATTAATATCCTTAGAGAGGGGGAAGAAGGGAAGGAAGATAGAAAGAAGGAAAGATGAAGAAAGGAGGGAAGAAAGAAAGAAAGAAATCAAATATCAAAATGGTGTCAGTAAGAAATTACATAATAATAACAACTAAATATGGGTTGGGGCCAGTATTGTTTCATAGTTGTTAAGATACCCCATCCTCCACCCCATGACCCTGACATCTCCAATGAGTACCATTTTGAGTCCTGGCTGCTCCACTTCCTAGCCAGCTCCTTACTAATGCACCTGGAAAAGCAGAAGAGGATGGCCCAGGGATTTGGGCCCTTGCAACCCACATGGGAGACCTGGATGAAGCTCCTGGCTCCTGGCTTCAGCCTGTCCTAGTCCCTGTCTTCATAGTCATTTGGAGAGAGAGCCAGCAAATGAAAGATCTCTCTCTCTCTCTCTCTCACTCCGCTCCCTACCTCTCTTTTTCCAAATATTTATTTATTTCAAAAAATAAATAAATCTTTTAAAAATATAAATGGGTTAAGTATACAATTAAAAGACATGGGTGCCAGATGGGTCAGATATCCTGTTTACAGGAAAATCACTTTCACTCCAAGAATATACATATATTGCGAGTAAAAGGATGGAAGAAAGTAATCCAAGAGAAAGCACAAGTAGCCACACTACTGATAAAGGACTAATATCTAGGATCTACAAAGAGCTCAAGAAACTCAACAACAACAAAGCAAACAATCCAGTTAAGAAATGGGCACCGGACTTGAACAGGCATTTTTCAAAAGAAGAATTTCAAATGGCCAAAAACGCATGAAAAAAAAAATGCTCAGGATCACTAGCAATCATGGAAATACAAATCAAAACCACAATGAGATTTCACCTCATTTTTAGAATTAGAATGGCTCTCATGCAAAAATTAATAAATAATAAATGCTAGCAAGGATGTGGGGGAAAAGATACCCTAATCCATTGTTGGTGGGAATGCAAACTGGTACAGCCTTTGTGGAAGACAGTATGGATATACCTCAGAAATCTGAATATAGACCTGCCCTATGATAGAGCTATCTCACTCCTGGGAATATACCCAAAAAAGTGTTATCAGAATATGAAAGAGTGATCTGTATCTCCAGGTTTATTGCAGCTCAATTCACAATAGCTAAGATATGGAATCAACACAGATATCCATCAACTGATGAGTAGATACAGAAATTATGGTATACATACACTATGGAATACTACACAGTGGTAACAAAAAATGAAATACTGTTGTTTGCAACAAAATGGCTGCAACTGCAAACCATTAGAAGTAAGCCAATCCCAAAAGGACATATATTGTGTGTTTTCTCTGATTTGTGACAGTTAATACAGAATACAAAAAAAGAAAGAAAAAAATGGACATCATGTAATTTGATCTTGTTTTTAGCTTTTGTTTATACTCCTGTTAAACTGTGGTCTTTATACTTTTTAGTTGTTAAATATTATGGTTCATCGTGCATTAAGACTGTGATTATAGAGTAGACTGAAATTAAGTTTTTGCAAAAATTAAAGAAAAAAGGAAGGAAGGAAGGGGATTGAGGGAGAAAGACAGAAAGGGAAGGACATATTATTAACCTCTCAGAATTGTACCTGTGAAATACTTGAAATCTGTTCTGCTTATATTAGCAAAAATTAAATAAACAAATCAACAGCAGTAAAGAGAGACAAGGAAATTATTATTAAATAATGATAAATGATTCATCCTAGTAAGAGAAAATAATTATAAGTTTATATACATATAATAGTGGAGACCTCAAATTGTAAAATCCTTATTATACTTCTATAAGTAAATATTATAGATGAATAATCTTCTTAAACTTAGACTCTTTACCCCTCTCTCCAATTTCTTTGTTTTTGAAATTTATTTGTTTATTTGAAAGTCAAACTTAGAAAGCAGGAACAGAGAGAGATCTTCTATCTGCTGGTTCACTTCCCAAATGGCCACAAATTTGGGGCAGGGTTAGGCTGAAGCAAGAAACCTGGAACTCCATCAGCATTTCCCACGTGGGTGGCACTTGAGCATCTTCTGTTGCTTTCCCAGGTACATCAGCAGGGACCTGGATTAGAAGCGGAGCTGCTAGGACTCCAACTGTTGCCCATATGGGATGCTGGTATCACAGATAGCAGTTTAATTTGCTGAGCTACAATGCCAGCCTGTGCCCCTCTTTGTTTCTAAAGACAAATAGTGGTCTAAGCAAATGCCTCCAAGACTGAAGGGACAGCCAGAACAAGAGCTGTGGGGCAGGATGAGGCCTGACTGAGCAGGAAGAATAGGAAGGAAGGCACCATGACAATATGATAAAGCAGTGACTGCTCAGTAAGATACAGCGATGCTCTCTGCAATGGACTCTGCTCAAGGCGATTGAGTGGACGACACAGAGAAAATGAAGCAAAGGAAAAATTAGAGGAAGTGTTCAGAGGACATACTGGGTCTTCTCAGGGTATAACTTCATGAACAGCACATGAAGGAGACATATTAACTTACTAAACACAGAAAATGAATTGTAACAATTTACAATAGTGAATGGATTATAAACTTTTTAATAATGGGAAGTAAAATCTTAAATACAAAGGTAGTGAGTCAAACAAGGGTAGAGAAGTTTAAAAATATACACTTCAAAGAGAATGGAAAACTGATGTGAAAAGATGCTGAATTTTAAAGCAAATATCTTCATTATGTAAACAAAAAGCAGTATTTAAGAAAAGGATATATTTTAAAGAAGGAAGATGAAGAGGGTAGCTAGGCAGAGAGGGAAGGAGGAAGGGCTGAAGGGAGGAAGGACGGGAGAGGGAAGGGAGCAGGAAAGGAGGAGGGGAGCGTACAGAAGTCAGGTAAATCGAAGAATCCTGATGGTGTTTCCTTGACTAATCCAATTTTCCCCTCACAGCTGAAAACCTCATGAAGGACAGGCACAGGCCATCTGCTTCTCACCTTTCAGAAGTGGCATCTAAGTTGACCTGCAGGGAACTCGACATTCCTGGTATGGAAAGTCACGTTCTTGTCCAAAGAGAGACACCACCTTAGATAATTAGGTTCCCAGTCTTATATTGCCTTGGAGTAGTGGAAACTCCCAATCTCATTAGGTTAAATAAATAGCGATATAGGAAGTACACACACAGAGAGAACACACACACACAAGCCTTTCTCTTGAAATAACAAGCCATATCGTCTTCCTTATTACAACTTGAGCATGAGAACTTTCTGCAAATTTTATTCCTTTTTGACCCCTAGTGTGTTAACTTCTATTAAATAGTGTATAAATGGATTGTGATTTGGGTAGAAATGTTTTCATCTGGGTTCAAGTCTTAATTTATGCTTTTAATTATATATTGCTTCCTGAAACAGTCTCATTAAATGCTGAGTCGGTAAGCTTATCTATACGAAGTATTCCAAATTGTAGCTAAGCCAATTAACCCTCAAGGAAATAGATAAAAAGAGTAGAAGATTATGTCAGAAATGTCAGAAATATACTTATGATACATGTCTTTAGCCTTCAGGTTTCTGTATCAAGCAGTAATATGTTAAAAGCTATTAGCTTCTGAATTTCATTTTATTTGTTTACTTATTTTGGTGAGAGTTTTCCATTTCAGATAATTAGTTGATGTAGTCACAATTGTTACCTCAATATGAACAATACACACACATACAGACACACACACACATACTATTTATTTGAAAGCAAGGATGGATATATTAATATCACATAACTTGGGATTGATGGCAAAGATAAAACAAGGAAATGATAGACTGCTTTTAAGTGGTATAACATGAATCTATACATTTTCTATCTTCTGTCTCTCATAGGACTCGTCTACTACCCTTGTATCCCAGATAGGGGGACAGAGGAGGGGTCTGAGTGATAAGGACATGTACTCCAGTACAGCTCTCCAGCTGCTGGAGCCCCTAAGTCAGCTTACATGTGTTGATAAGAGTGAGTTCTGCAGAATTTCATAATTAATGGATATCCTTGAAGAGTTCTCTGGGAATACCACACTAGCTGAGAATGATACACAATTTTAATGAAATATTACTTTTGGTTAAGTGCAGTTCTACTTTCCATACTCATTTCTTTTTGTGAGTAACTTGTAGAAACTTCCATATTTGGAGTATGACATTGCAGACAGTCAAACAGAATGCATTTCATGGCACAGGGCTTGTTTTATTTATTTATGTATTCATAAAATTCTAAAGATTTTCATATATATATGTATACATATATGTATCTCAGGAATTCCATACATATAATCTTATATATTTTCAATAAAGCATATGTTATAATTGTGGTGTTTAAGCATATGTATGAGTAAGTCATGAGGTTATTACTCTCTCTGCTCCCATAACATACTATTATTGCCTTTGTCTCTTATTGAAATAGTTAATATTCAATATAGTTTAAACAATTTATATCATAAATTATGTGTTTATCTGTTATACAATTTAATAAAACCTATAAATGGACACGAGATAGTATTTCTCAAATATATGACCATGTTTTCTAAATTACAGTTACTATTAATTATCTTTGAAAGTGGTTCAAGTATGAACCCAGCAGTGATGAACGACAGTGGAAACAGGCTGTTCCCAAATGTGGATTGTTAATCTCTTACTTGCCCTTCTAAAGTTCATACAGACTCTCAGGTTAGAAACCCACTTATGAGTGAAACAACATTAACTACATTCTCTTCCAGGTATCTTTTACTCATCCACTTATCTATGAGTCCAACTCTTGATGGATCAGTTGTATACGTGTATGCAAATATTGAATTCCATTTGCTACATAATAAATCAGGGAGCAGAGAGCAGAGTCATGTCTTATCAGTTTCTCTGGAAAAATATGAATTCCACACAGGAATCATTCCACCAGCTCATTTTCAAAAGCGTCTATAGCTTTCATGTTCAGATTCTTAGCATTAAATATGGAAAGTTTGCAGTCAGCCAATTGTCACTCAAGTTGGGTAGGTTTAGGGGCTGTTCTTAAACTGATCAGCTGTTAAATTCCCTGACTGTATATGTGTAAAAACATTTCTATTCTTATTATTCATATAATCATCACCATAGTACACTTTCTCTCTCAAGAATCCCAGAACTTCCTCATAGAAATTGAGGTATATGATTATTGTTATAATCAAAATTGTGTGAGCGCACGTGTGTGTGTGTGTGTGTGTGTGTACATCCACTTAATGGTCTTCAACAGGATCCCAAGGGACTTCCAGTCAGCAAAGACCAATGTGCAATGCCATCAGCATATTTGCAGGTAGAAGGACACCTATTTCTTCGGCTCTCTTCTGTCCTGGGGCACACAGTGGTGGTCTTTTCATTTGTGTACTGAAGACCAATCACAGTTCCTGGGGGCAGTCTCTCCTCTGCTATCTCTTTTGCTCTCATAACAGTCCCCCTCCCCAGTTCTTTCCAACAGTGTCAGTGCCTATCTTCCTGTCATCTGATTCATCAATCCTTGTTCATTTCCTGTACTGTTTCTCACACTTCAAAAAGCATATCGGTTTAACTGTCATCAGCTACTCTTGTGAAGTGCCATATGCTTTCTCTCTCAACCCTGATTAGGATGTGTTCACACTCATCTGTTAGGCAGGAGTCACATATCTCAGGACCTTGGGCTTTGGAGCTAACTTGGATGAATTAATAAGCAATATCATCCCATTTTTTAGTTCTCAATTCTTAACCTCATTGCCTTACTCTTATAAGTCTCCAGCCTCTTGTCCCCTTGCAGCTCTAAATATTCCACTTTCATTCATTCTTCTTGTGATGTGGAGCTTCTTATGAAAGGGAGTGACAGTATAAAGGATATGCAGCTACTCTGCAGTCTCGCAAATGATGATAGCCATGAAAGAATTGCGGCTGTGTTCAAAACATTTCTCGATTTTTATTCCCTTAAATTCAAGTATGCTGGATGTAGTTCTATTGCCCCTTCATAAATAGATAGTAAAAAATCTACAAAAATATTCCTGCAGGTTTAGCTGTGGATAATAATTCTGAATGTGAGATAGAAAACATTATCTGTCCAACAATGGCTTCCACATTTAAACTGAAATCCATAGATTCACTGTTCATAAGTGACGTCTTTTTCTCACAAAAGCTTCAGAGAATAACAAACTCTATCCACAATTTCTGCTGAAGTTGAGGGAAGATGCTGCTCAGAATATTTCAGCTATAGTTTCTCAATTCATTGAATTGAAGGCAAATAACCAGAAGGGTCTTGGAGACAATTATCAAGCACGATGCTATGGCAAACTGATGACGTATAAAAATCTACACTTTGTGGGGCTGGTGTTGTGGCGTAGAAGGTAAAACTGCCGCCTATAACACCGGCTTCCCATTTATGTGCCGAGTGGTGTCTTGACTGCTCCACTTCTGATCCAAGTCACTACTAATGGCCTGGGAAAAGCAGTGGAATATGGCCCAAATGTTATGTGGGAGATTTGGAAGACATTGGCCTGACTCATTGCTGACCACTGTGGACATCTGGGGAGTGAACCGGCATATGGAAGATTGATCTCCCTCTGCGTCTCCCTCTCCCTGTAACTCTGACTTTCAAAATCAATGAATAAATCTTTAAGAAAAACTCCTTTGCTCCAAATACGGATCCCTAATCTAATGATTCTGACAACACTGAGAAAAAAGAACTTTAAAATGCAGAAGCAGGCATACAGAAGATGCAAAAATAGAGGAAGATCCAAAAAGATGAGATGGAGCCATCTCTGTGCCACATCAATTTCTGAGCAAAGAAGAATGTGAAAATTGTAACAATGGGATTTGTAGTTTCTATGTTCTGATATATATATACACACACACACACACACACACACCTGTACTTAGAACAATTACTAGTTAAACATTTTCATATGAATGAATTTTCATATGAATGATATGAAATAGTATCAACTATTTTGAAATTGTTGTATTAATAAAATCTCCCAAGATAAAGGGCTGTTGGTTACTAAAATAGAAAAAAGATAATAAATTAATAAGGAATCAAATAACAAACACCTTATAAAATATAGTAATTCCAAGGTGGTAACTAAAGAAAAAATTTCCATACTCAAATATAAAAACAGTGACAATATCTAGCATTGTACAAGCTATATGGAGAGATTGTCTATTGATCTCCTGTTAATAAAGTAAATTGCTATATTTTTTCTGAAAAAATTCTGATAATAATGATGTAAAGTTCTGAAAAATCATCTTGTGATTAATTATAAAATAATGTAAATATATTTTCCTATATTGCCATGACATAATGTGCAGAGAAGACAGCATACATGAAAGATGAAAGAGCATTTATAGAATGATTAGACTTTTTTTTTTTTTTACAGGCAGAGTGGACAGTGAGAGGGAGAGACAGAGAGGAAGGTCTTCCTTTTGCTGTTGGTTCACCCTCCAATGGTCGCCGCGGCCGGCGCACTGCGGCTGGCGCACCACACTGATCCGAAGCCAGGAGCCAGGTACTTCTCCTGGTCTCCCATGGGGTACAGGGCCCAAGTACTTGGGCCATCCTCCACTGCACTCCCTGGCCACAGCAGAAAGCTGGCCTGGAAGAGGGGCAACTGGGACAGAATCCGGCGCTCTGACCGGGACTAGAACCCGGTGTGCTGGCGCCGCAAGGCGGAGGATTAGCCTAGTGAGCTGTGGCGCCAGCTAAAATGATTAGTCTTAAAAACAGTAAATAAAATTGTGTTTGTATATTGTATATAGGCAGGAAAATATTCCATAATGACAAATGTGGTTTCCTCTACATCGTTATGATATTTTACATTGAGAATGTGTCAACAAATCATTCACACACACACACACACACACAATGATGCTGTTGGCATTGGGAAAATTACTGATGCTTACAGTGAACAAATTACTTAGAAATATATCTGTGAAGATGAAACTTTAGTAATTTATGCACCAGCTTCCCCTCTTCATAGGGGATACATACATTCCAAGACATTCCACAAATGACTGAAATCAAAGATAGTATCAAACCCAATATGTATATTTTTCTTATGCATATGTATCTATGATAAAGCTTAATGTATAGATTAGGCACAGAATAGACTAACAAAAATAAACTATAAGACAGAACACACATATCACAATATACTTCAATAATGTTTATTTAAAACATGAATTTTTATGTCTGCAATTTTCCATTTAATATTTTTGTACCATGGTTGACCACAGAAAAATTGAACCTGGAAAATGAGACAGCAGATGAGTGATCTCTACTTTATTACCATTCAGAAGTATTTCACATTGTGTAAAAGGGTACTTCAAAGATACAGCTGCCAAGAAATACTTATTTACTGGGGCCAGCATTGTAGCATAGACAGTAAAGCTACTAGTTGCAATGATGGCGACCCATACGGGAGCCAGTTTGAGTCCCAGGTGCTCCACTTTGGCCCATCTCCCTGCTAATGGCCTGGGAAAAGCATCCATGTGGGAGACCTAAAAGAAACTTCCAGCTCTGGCTTTGGCCTACTCCAGGCCCTGCCATTGTAGCAATTTGGGAAGTGAACCAGCAAATGGATGATCTCCCTCTCTCTCCCTCTATCTGTAACTCTGATTTCAAATAAATAAATGCATCATAAAAAAAAAAAGAAATAAATTACATTGTCATTACAAATATGCTGTCTATGCGATAGTATTCCCAACTGATTTTAGTACCTTGGGATGTTGTAGACATCTTTGTTTTAGTCAACCCTGGAATGTTCACATAAGAATATCAATGAACTACGCGGTTCTCAGGATTTACCCTGTAGTTAGAGACTCATAACTGTATTTTATTTATTCAGTTGTTGTCTTCTTGGGAAATGAAGCAAAAATGTTGATGCCAGTTCAAACAAAAATAGCCATTAAAAATAAGCATTTTAAAATCAGGCTTTTGGCCGGCGCCGCGGGTCACTTGGCTAATCCTCCACTTATGGTGCTGGCACCCCGGGGTTCTAGTCCGGTCAGGGCACCAGATTCTGTCCTGATTGCTCCTCTTCCAGTCCAGCTCTCTGCTGTGGCCTGGGAAGGCAGTGGAGGATGGCCCAAGTGCTTGGGCCCTGCACCCGCACGAGAGACCAGGCAGAAGAACCTGGCTCCTGTCTTCGGATCAGCGCAGTACGCCGGCCATAGCAGCCATTTGGGGGATGAACCAACGGAAAGAGGACCTTTCTCTCTGTCTCTCTCTCTCTCTCTCTCACTGTCTAACTCTGCCTGTCAAAAAAAAAATCAGGCTTTTTATCTTCATATTTTGGTTAATTAAAGTTTCTGCTTCAGGTCACTGGAACCTTAATAATTTGTATAGATTTAGGGTGGTTGATGGACATACAGAAAGATTGATGAATAGGTTGTATATGTCCTTCAAGTCTTTGTTACTTATTAATTAAAAATAAATGATGGTTTCTTAATCAATTTGCATTTCTTTGATTAAGATCTATTTTCTGAGGGCTGATTTTAAACTTATCTAAATTTATGTTTAGTTTTCTATGAGCTGACTGTTCTAATCTTAATCCTTTTCATACTTAGTGAACTAAAGTAGCTTTATCTGTACTTAGAATTTGAAAATAAATATTCTGTTCATTTTCCTGGTTATCCATATGGACAAGAACATTCAGTCATTTTTCTAATGTTTTGAGGAATTAAAATCTCATTGCAATAAGAATGCTTTATTTATTTTATTTGATGTTTTTCCTAACTATACTTGCTCAATTCTGAAAATGTTTGGGGATGTATAGATTCTTATACTTATTGTATTGGTGAATACTATGTAAATAAAATTGTTATTTTCTCCTTTCTGTCCTGTTTCTGTCTCATTTTAGGCATTTCATGTTGTTGATGGTGATGTAACTGGCTTGATAACTCTTTGCAAATGCTATTAAACTAGGAACACAATTTGCTAAAATTTATTTTTCCTAAAAACTTGAAAATAGATGATGAGAAAGAATTTAGATTGGCCTGAATCAGCTCACTTGGCAAGAGTAGTAGTTAATACATGGGTATTGCAGTTAGATTGCTGACACTTGAAATTGCTTTGCCTCTTACCACTGTGTGATCTGGAGAAATACTTCTCTGGACCAATTTCCCTTGCCCCTGTAATAATATTATTAGCCAAAAGATGACATATTTGTTTTCAAGACTAAATGGGTTAAAATAGGTAATCTCATTCCATAAAAATTAAAATAACTTCACATAAGTTCAGTGATTTAACTTAAATTCAGTACTTATCACAGTGGGCCATCTATTAAGCATTTATGGGCCTTAATTTATTTTTCACATTAACTTTACAATAAATAAGAAAAAAAAAGGATTCACAATGAGGGAAAGGATTTTTAGTGACTAAAGTGGTAGAAAAAGTCAATATTTATTGTCTGCTCCAGGCCAGATGTTAGCCATTATGTTGCTCTTTAAAACAATGAGCAACGTCTAGACACTGACAACAAGGAGCACATAACCTAATGCAAGGATGAAAACATTTTGTAAGCTGAGTTTTCTCCTGAAAAGGAAAATTGGGAAAGGCAGGTGTATTTTCAGTCTACTGAGAGGCGTGACTGCCATAGAGGTGGAAAACACTGACATCGAAGGAATAGAGAGCATACAATGAATGCTTGTTATAGTGGAGGAATAAGGGGCAATCATTTTCTCTTCTGCAACATAGAGTCTTGGAAGGAAAGTGGTAAGATATGAAACTAAATAAGCGCATTTGAAATAGTCCTGAACAGCCTTAAAAGATGTGCTTTTGAATTTTAACTGTGTTCTTGGTTTTAAAATATCTTAAGAGACTTTTAAGATATGCTATAGTCTGTCCTTAAGTATATGCATGAAAATTAGGTTGAGTGTTGGAGTCATTACAAAATTAAAGACTGTTTAAAAGAACACAAATAACAACAACAAAACCATGAACTGAGAAAGGAACCATTCAGTGGTTTAACAAAATAGATTTACAAGACAGAAAAATCTAATATTGCTAGCAGGAGAGCATTTACTTATTTGTTTGTGCTGACAATGTGAATTAATATGCCCTTCATAGAAACTTCACCATGAATAGAGTAAAAAATTCAGTAAATCATTTTGCCCTACTTATTCTACAGTGAGCAATGTCTATGTATTTTAAATATGCAAGTATTTGGCATAGCTGTTAAGGTACCATATGGGGCTCCTACATCCTATATTAGAATACCTGGGTTCAAATCTCAGCTTTGCTCTGACTTCCAGTTTGCACCCTGGGAGGCAAGGGATGGCACAAGTAGTTGGGGCCCTGACACCAATGTGGGAAACCCAAGTTGCGGACTTGGCTCCTGGCTTCAGCCTGGCAAGCCTCCAGTGGCTATAGGTACTTAAGAAAGAATCATCAGATCTCTCTCTCTCTCTCTCTCTCTCTCTCTCTCTCTTTCTGTGTGTATCTTTCTGCCTTTAAAGTAAATGTAAATAGATTAAAAATTTAAAGTGTAACCCAGGGCAGTAAACACCACGTGCTCAAATGATCAGAACCATGAAAAATGACAAGGAGGTATATACTACACTTGTAGTATCATTTCACATCACATGGAAGATGTCTATGAAGCATAAGTGAAAATACACTGTGAATTTCAGATGGATGAATGTGAATCTTACAACAATCATTGAGTTTCATGTTCCAGACTTAGGGCAAAGTCTATTCACAGTTGGTACATAATAAATACCTATCAGAATGTATTGAAATGAGGCTGACTGAGAAAAGATGAGTATTGAAATAATATCAGTGGGACCTTGGCCGGCGCCGCCTGTGGCTCCGGCACCCCAGGTTCTAGTCCCGGTTGGGGCGCTGGAATCTGTCCCAGTTGCTCCTCTTCCAGTCCAGCTCTCTGCTGTGGCCTGGGAAGGCAGTGGAGGATGGCCCGAGTTCTTGGGCCCTGCACCCGCATGGGAGACCTGGGGAAGCACCTGGCTCCTGGCTTCAGATCAGTGCTGTGCACCAGCTGTAGTGCGCTGGCTGCAGTGGCCATTGCAGGGTGAACCAATGGAAAAGGAAGACCTTTCTCTCTGTCTCTCTCTCATTGTCCACTCTCCCTGTCAAATATATATATATATATATATATATATATATATATATATATATCAGTGGTACCTTGATGTGGGATTAGGTAAGTAGAAATTGTATTTGCCATGTATGGATATGAACAAGTAATTCTGTTTAGTTTATCATAATGGGAAACTTGAAAGGGTGAGTTTGAGAACTTCTTCCCAGTCTTGGTAATTTAGTGAAGTGAGGTCTTAATGTGAAATTCCCAATGGATTGTTGAAAATTTTGGACTACAGTTCAGAAATGAAAGATGAGAGATTTATGCTATCTGATAATAAACCAAATTTGACCATCATGCATTCAATACTAGTGTCAAAATATACATGATATCCCATTAATATGTGCAATTATTTTCTATTAATTAAAAGTTAAATGAAAAAAATTAAAATTAAGCAATAGCTCAGAGAGTATATATATATATTTTGGAGTTACCTGTAATCAATGAACAAGAGAGTCATGATGCTGAGACATATTGAGAAAGTGTAGAGAGATTGATATTTAGGATATATGGACCAGATATGGGTTAATTATTTGAGTTTCATTTTAACATTATGGACCATATTATAGAGGTTAGAAAAAGGTCAGATTCGAGATGGCATTTCAAGGCCAGAGGTTGTAATTGTGTCTGTTAAATGCTGAAAGGCAGTAAGAATGATGAGAGGTTAATGGTATCAATTTGTTACTCTTTTTTTGTGATAATAATTTATTGAACAGGCACAAATAACAGGAAACACTTGTTGTTGACTTGTGTACAGGCATTAGCAATGCAACAGAAAAGAAATCAGGGAAAAATAGTTGAAGAAAATAGTTTATAGTCCTAAATACTAGTTCAGGAAGATAAAAAAAAAAAAATATTCAAAACTGAATCCTTGGTGTTCCAGAGGGAAAACAAGGAGTAATTGATGAAACAAGGCCCACAGGAATTGGGTGGGAAATGGTAGGTTTCATTTTATCCAAAATGAAGTTTTCCAATGTGTAAAATGAATTCAATGAATGCAATAAATAAATTACTATCCTTGTCTATGAGAACTTAAAAAAAATCAAGCTTTTCTCCCATAAATTCGGTTTATTGGTCAGATAGAAATATGTGCTCCATTGTTCAAGCTGAAACATAAAACCATGTATTCAGTACATGTCAAGGAGAAAGCCAATTATGTTACATTGCAAGCAAATGAGCTAAGGAGCTGGTCCAGAAATAGAAGGGAAAAAATCAGGTAAAGTGATAGAAAATATGAATATTTAAAAGATAGAATATAAGGGTTAATGGATGATAAATGTATTTCAGCTGCCTAGTTAAAAGATTCAAATTTAGGGTGGCCTAAAAGTGGTTTAATGTTAGAGATGATTGCATTTATTTCCAAGAACAGTTTTTAGAAAGCCTGATGATGGAGTGCAAGATTTGAATATTTCTGGTGCCTCTCTGTCTCTTTTTGTCAATCTCTCTCTGATTTAAAATCTTTAATCAGGGAGAATGTTTGGCCCAGGATTTAAGTTGCCACCTAGGATACCCACATCCCATATCAGAGAGCCTGGATTTGAGTCCCAGCTCTGCTCCTGATTCCAGCTTCTTTTTAATAAGCAGTCTAGGAAATAGCAGTGATGGCTCAAGTCCTTGGGACCTGGTTCCTGGCTCCTGGCTCCTGGCTTGCGTATGGCACAACCCCAGCTGTTGATGGCATTTGGGGAGTGAACCAGGAGATTGTAAATCAATCTCTCTCTCTCTGCCTTTCAAAACAAAATAGAATTTTAAAAATCCAAATCACCGTGTAACCAGAAGGATAATATTTATCTTGTTTTCTTTTTAAAGAACTGTAATAAGATTGCCCAATGAATTACATGGTAAGGATGTATTTTTTTTATTTTTTTTAATTTTAAATTATCTTTATATACAGAAGATCAATTTAGCAGATATTAAGTAAAGATTTCAACAGTTTGCATCCATACAGAAACAAAAAGTGTAAAATACTATTTGAGTACTAGTTATAGCATTAATTAAACACCTAAGAGTAATTGTGTATTAATTACAGAGTTCAACCAATAGTTTTAAGTAGAACATAAAAAATACTAAAAGGGTAAAGTATTAAGTTCTTTTTTTTTCTGTTTCTTTTGTTTGTTTGTTATATAGTTATTTTTTATTTAATAAATGTGAATTTACAAAGTGCAGTTTTTGTATTGTTGTGGCTTCCCCCCCACCAACCTCCCTCCCTCCCACAGCCCTCCCCTCTACCACTCCCTCTCCTATCCCACCCTTCATCGAGTTTCATTTTTAATTACCTTCATATACTGAAGATCAACTTAGTATATACTAAGCAAGGATTTCAACAGGCTGCACTCACACAACCGAACAAGGTATAGGGTATTGTTCGACTAGTAGTGTTGTTTTTAAGTTTCATAGTAGAACACATTAAGGACAG
Source organism: Oryctolagus cuniculus (assembly GCF_964237555.1). Lineage (NCBI taxonomy): Eukaryota > Metazoa > Chordata > Mammalia > Lagomorpha > Leporidae > Oryctolagus > Oryctolagus cuniculus. Next base: position 42,097,813 of record NC_091445.1, on the reverse strand, counting down.
AGATCCTACGTGGGGAGCCTGTACCCAGTGACTCCCGTTGTTGATTTAACAATTGACACTCATTTATGGTGTCAGCAATCACCCGAGACTCTTGCTATGAGCTGTCTAGGCTACGGAAGCTCCTTGAGTTCACCGACTCTGAACTTGTTTAGTCAAGGCCATATCACAGTGGAGATTCCTTCCTCCCTTCAGAGAAAGGCGCCTCTCTCCTTGATGGCCTGTAAGGATGTATGTTTAAACATTTATATTTATTTTATTTTGATTTGCAATAGCATTGTGATATATCATCTCATTCTTGGTGAATGGAGTCATTTAATTTTGCTGTAAGGTTTTGTTTTGTCTTGTTTTTCTTGGTCCTAAGGTCAGTCATATGTACAGTCTGTGTAAGCAGCAACACTGCAAGATTTTCTCTTTCAATACACTCTTAATTGACTTTGATTTGACTGGGTGAAACAGGGTAAAACTGAATGAGTTTGATGAGCTGTTGTCTAACAGATTCTTCTCCCGGCCTTGTGCACACACTGAGGCAAGGCCATGTGGTTAAAAACAAGAAGGCAGTCAAGGAAGAGAGTCGTGAAAGGTAACTAGACCTGTCACACCTTGATCTCTAAGTTGTTGAAGCTTACCCAGTCTATTAGATTTTGTCACTGCAGCCTGAGCTAATGTATGTGGGCTAGAAAGAAAGTTTTACAGGTGACTTTATAAGCACAATTATGAATTAAACCAAAGCAAATGATTTATTAAAATTATGACAACACTAAATTAACAGAAAAAACTGAATCCTGCAAAATTATTAGGTTTTTATAAATTATTGCTTATGTGAAAATTATAAAATTCAACTTTTGAAAAAATGTGTTTCTACAACATTTTTTTAAAATGTCTGAGAATTAACAAACATCAGTGATCATTTTCCCATGTGGCATATTTTTCTTTTAGATAAGTAATCACATATAGCTGAAGTACATAAGAAGTGAGATGATTTAGTGTTACTTTCTCTGTTTTTCTATTCCTCGGGATAATTCTGTATGCCACCATGGATGGTGTGGTTTCTAAAAATTAGGAATTTCCAACCTAGTAACTTTATCTCCATAAAATATAAGTTGTTTTTTTCATTGGCTAATGATACTAAGGAAACTTTTGAATCCATATAATCTCCAATAAGTATGTAACTTTTTGTATTAGGTAGGAAAGGCGGGATATAAAGACTACAACCATAAGGCAACTTTCTAGTGTTTAGTTACATATAAGGCAAAGTAAAAGTCTTGAGAAATGAGCTCTACTTTGTATTTTTCAATTTTATCCATTATTGGCCCCTTAATATTTTGGAGAAGCTCATGCAACCCACGTGAAATATATACATTGAAACAATGTAGTTGTTACTGCTTCATGACCATATATGATTTAATTAAAACTGTGATGACTATCATAAAATAATGTGATACTTTATATTTATACTCTACCATGAAAATACTTTGATGTCAAGTAAATATATCTTTAGTCTCTGTAGTCATGCATGGGGATTATAACATTGAAACTTGGACACAGTGATCCTTGGTAATCAAATTCTTCTTTACTTTCTCATAATCTTTAGGAACCTATGTTCTCAAGGGTGATGGTTTACCTTCTGTGCAGTATAAACCAATATGGCCCAATTATTCCAGTCTCCTTGTTTCTGTGCCCTCTGCAATATATTCTTCTTGACTATACATAGGACCTATAACTTGATTCTAGCAAATAAAATACAGAACAGATCATTAAATGACATCTAGCTGAAACAGTAGATATAATGTAACTTTTGCCTTATTATCAGCCTGATCAGCTTACTTGTTTACACACTTTGGTGAAGCAAGCCCTGATGGAATGGAGGTTCACTTGTCAAGGAACTAAGGGCAACCTCTGAGATAAGGCCAGGAATGAGGCAAGGTTCTCAACTGATAGTCTGTGGGTAATTAAGTCCAAATGATGACACATGACTCTGATACAAGATCAACTCCCGGTGGAGCTTCAGATGAGATTCCAACCCTAGCCAGAATCTGCTGTAGCCGAGACAGAGGTTTTAGCTAAGCTGTGCTCAGATTTCTGACTGGTACAAACTATGAAATATTAAACGTGTGTGTTCTATGCTGCTAAGTTTATGGTCATTTGTTATGCAAAAATAGTTAACATATCTATTTTGGGCACTAGGAAGTGATATGATACTCTGCATAAAAAATACAAAATGTGGGAGTGGTTTTAAAAAGGAGCAGTGAACAGAGCTGGGAAACTTTTGAAAACCATGATAAAGATTTCTTTGAACAGAATATTGTAAATCAGAATTTTGAGCTAGTGATGACTCAAAAGGAAATGAGAAAAATGTTTTTGGAAACTCAGCATAGACTGGCAGAGAGTTTCATGTAATCGTCTTCTTTAGTTCCCATGATGTAAGTGATGAACCTGATTAATGAGCAAGGGAATTCTCCAAGCAAAGTGTTGGAGATTGCACCTGAAGTTTTCTTGCTGCACATAATAAAATGTTATAAGATAGAAAAATAATTTGAGAAAAGAACCATTAAACAAAAAGGGGTGGATTAGAGTTTTTCCAGATAACAGAAATGGTAAAATTAGAAATTATTTCTATAAACTGTTTTTTTTTTTTTTTTTGTGAGGAAAACATGACCTTTCACTAAAACTTGGTTTAAGGATAGAAACTTGGGTTGTTATTACACAATATGTTCCTCAGACTTCAAAATATCAAATTATCAGTTTTCTGTCACAAAATGCCTTTTAGAAGATTGACATTTTGATTGACAGTTCTCAATCTAACCCCAGGTCTTTTAGGAAGCTAAATGACTTGCCAATCACATTTTCTGAGGGAGTGTTAAGTACTCAGATATGGTATTTGTCTAATGGAGCACCCCCTGAAAAACACACAGATGATCCATTCAATTTTTCAGAAAATTATTTTAGCAAAAATACTGCTAACCTTGTCTGATAGGAACACAGAGATTAGAAAATGGAACTAGCCGTTCAGATTCTGAATTCTACAAACAGGAAACAGGATGATAAAACCACCTAGCCCCCCCCCCCCCCACTAATTTCATGGAAAAGGAAAGATGGATGGGAGACCAGATTGAAGAACACAGAAGAGGAAAAGACATGGGGATTATTCCCAGGCTTTGGAAGCTAATAAAGGATCATCCAACATTTCCTTACAATCTGTATGGACCGGTGAGCCCTTTACTTGAACATAAGTGATGATTGTTGTTATCCTCTGACTATTGCTATCATTGTGTGCTTGGTGTATAAAAGTCGGATGACTTATCTCTTTGACTTTGCTGATTGACAAATTGGGAAGAGCAAATAGATTCCTGGCTAAGTAGACGAGGACCATGGGGCCAGGCCCCCACCATCTGGAGATGAATCTCAGAGGACCCGAAGTTAAGCAGCTGGCTTCTGTGAAGGATGTGGATATCACATGCTAGTCCTCGTATTCAAGGTTTTGGGAAATGTTTTATGTGTTTTCCATTGTCTCTACTTAGTCTTTATTGGTTCTTTCACCCAATTAACCATTCAAAACTGCCCCTCTCTTGGACAATCATGAGAACTTCCCCTATTACAGCCTTTAAAATCCTCTAGACAGTAAGCCCTCAATTGCTTCCTTCTTCAGGGCCCTTCCTTGGCACAGATGGAAGATTTTTATTTTGCTTCTTTCTGCTTTGTTCCAATATATTTTTGCTTGCTTCTCCTTCTTCATGGACAAGAGGCATGAACTGGCAGAGAAAAATAATTGTAGTAACTACAGACTCCAGCGACATTTACTGGGGACTCATCTGGGATTGTCAGAAGGGTAAATGAAATGCACCACTTTTGCCTTTTATTTGGAGAACTTTGTTCTCCACCCTTGTCCATTATCAATTACAAGCACCAGGACTCAGTCAACTAGTTAAAAATGATTAGTATGGCTTCTGTATTAAAGACACAGAGAGCAGGCTTGCTTGTGGTATATCTGATTAATCCCCCTGGCCTTTTGACACTGGGGGTATTGGTCTTGTTCTACCTGTTTCCTTTCATGGAAATTCATTCAGCGTGTGAGACTTGACTAGTGGAATAATTGATGGTTTTTGGCTAAGGCAGATCCTCATTGTTGCTTGATATCTCCCTAGTTAGATTCGGACTACAACCACCAGTTAGGATATTAAACTAAAATCTACACTCCTCCCTCTCTTTTTCCTTCCTACCCACCTAACTCAGTCATACATGTTAGGAAGACAAGGGACTGGACAGCTTGCCCTACCTACTCTAGGAAGAGACAGGCCTTAAACCATTAACCCTTTCCTACCTGATAAATTTTTTCCTTCCTTCTCTGTAGTTTACATTTTGTTAGTAACGTTTTTTCTTTAGCTCTTGATAAGAGGATAATCTGATTGTTTGCTGCTTGGGATAACTCAGTCTTAAGGAAGGTATCATTATTTGCCTCTTTTGGTTGCTTGGGTGATTACCATAACCGATTAGATCTGGCCAACAGCTTTTTTTTTTTTTAATTTTTTTTTTTTTTTTGACAGGCAGAGTGGACAGTGAGAGAGAGAGACAGAGGCAAAGGTCTTCCTTTTGCCATTGGTTCACCCTCCAATGGCCGCCGCGGCCGGCATGCTGCTGCCAGTGCACCGCGCTGATCCGGAGCCAGGAGCCAGGTGCTTCTCCTTGTCTCCCATGGGGTGCAGGGCCCAAGCACTTGGGCCATCCTCCACTGCACTCCCGGGCCATAGCAGAGAGCTGGCTTGGAAGAGGGGCAACCGGGACAGAATCCGGCACCCCGACCGGGACTAGAACCCGGTGTGCCGGCACCACAGGTGGAGGATTAGCCTATTGAGCCTCGGCGCCCTGGCCAACAGCTTTGATTGGAATACTCGAGTCAAATGGACTTTTACTACTTTTACTTTGACCAGATGTCTGACAATTCTTTTTAAGTATCTAAACTGAGTCTGTGGTGCAGTGGGTTAAAGCCATGGCCTGAAGTGCTGGCATCCCAAATAGGTGCTGGTTCTAGTCCTGGCTGCTCCTCTTCCTATCCAACTCTCTGCTATGGCTTGGAAAAGGGGTAGTAGAGGGTGGCCCAAGTCCTTGGGCCCCTGTACCAACACGGGAGACCTAGAAGAAGATCCTGGATTCTGACTTTGGATTGGCTCAGCTTTGGCCTTTGTGGCCATTTGGAGAGTGAACCAGTGGATGGCAGACCTCGTTCTCTCTTGTCTCTACCTCTCTGTATAACTCTATCAAATAAATAAAAGTAAATCTTTAAAAAAATAAAGAAATAAACTGAATCTTTGATCTTGAGGTTTCCAATAGGATCCCTTGAACGGAAAAAATAAATTTTTCTAATGGAAGAGATATGCTCTCTCACCTCATCTCAGTATCTGACCAGAGCTCCCAGCTGGTGCTGAGACAAGGAGCTGGCTATCTTCTCTCCATACTCCCATCCTGGCTCACAACCCTTCCCCTGCCTAGTGCATTCTGGCACTAAGGGTTAAAATTCCCAGGGGATGTGTTATCACTATCAGCATAGGAGTTGGGGTGATGCACCTTTGAGGATTCTGCAACCCTTCATGAGGCATCTAAATCAGGGACAAGGAACTACCTAGTACACATGAGATAGGCACTCATCATTCTGGTTGCATGGCAGTTGGCTAAAATAATAGAGTTAATGGTGATTTCGTCCTGCCCAAGCTGGCAGGCTCAATGAACAGGCTGTATTCAACCAAAGAGTGATTGGCAAAGTCACAGGCAAGGTGATAAATCAAAAAGAGGGATACAGACTATGTACAAAATGAAAATTAGGGTCCAGAAGGCTCATAGAGCAATCACACCAAGGTATGTGGTGTAAGAGATTTAACCCTAACCTACACAGTGTAATCCTGAGGAGTGTCACTTACCAGATCCTCCAGAAGTCTGATTTAAAATATAGGCATATGCCAGCTGGACAATGCTGGATGTCTTCAGTAAGGTTTAGAAGAAAGATACAACAGTGAGAGAGCAGTGATAAATAAAAGGTTGGGCCTTGGGGTTGGTGCGATGGTGCAGCCGGTTAAAGTCCTTGCCTACCATGCTGGCATCCCATATGGGCGCTGGTTTGAGTCCCTGCTGCTCCACTTCTGATTCAGCTCTTTTCTATGGCCTGGGAAAGCAGTGGAAGATGGCCCAAGGCCTTAGGCCCCTGCACCCATGTGGGAGACCTGGTTCCTGGCTTCAGATCAACTCAGCTCTGGCCATTGTGGTCATTTGGGCAGTGAACCAGCAGATGGAAGAACTCTCTCTCTCTGGCTCTACCTCTCTCTATAACTCTATCTTTCAAATAAATAAAATAAATGTTTAAAAAAAGCAAAGGTTGCAGCTCTAGTAGTGGATTTATTGCCATTCCAAACTGAAATTCCCAGATGTTGATAGAGTGATATGGCTGTTGTCAGGTGGGGCACTTCAAAGAGAAATGTCCACGTTCTTATTGCCAGAGAAACACCCATGACCCTGTCATATTTATAGTGGGGATCATTGCTGTGTTGACTGCCCCCAGAAACCATGGCCTCTAGGGTAAGGCCTCCATCCTTTGGTGTCCCAACAGTACTAATGGGGCCCAGGACTTCTCCTTTAGGCTCCTTCCCCCTAGACAAGCACTCAGGAGCTCCAGGTGGTCCTATCTCTTAAAGGGAAGGAAGTTGACTTCGACCTGGATACTGGAGCCAACTTTTCTGTCCTTTTCTCAAGTCAAGGTCTCCTATCTTCCCTTAGCATGACTGAGAAGTGTCTCAGGAAACTCTTTAGTTAGACATTTCCCCAAGCCCATAAGCTGTAACTGGGATAACTTGTTTTTTATACATGCCTTCCTGATCACACCAGAAAGCCCAACATCCAATTGATGAAGAGAGCTTTGAGCCTGGATGGGGCTCACCATCTTCAATCCTTATGCCTTTTCCTAATTGAGAGAAATACTAATCCAGAGTTTTGGGCAGGCCGGGGAAAGAATGTCTTTAGCAATAACTTCCCATCAGTATGGATTGACCTTAAGGCTTCCTCTTCTTTACCTCCTCAAAAACAATATCCCTTAAAGCCAGAAATCTGGCAAGAGTTAAAACTCATAATGAACATTTTAAAGTCACAAGGACTTTTAAAGCCATACAATAGTCTCTACATCATTCCAATCCAATCATGGGAGTCCGAAAACCAAACAGAGAATGGAGGCTAGTATAGGATCTCTGTCTCATTGATGAGGCCATGATCCCCATTCACCCAGTAGTACCTAAGCCTTATACTTTACTGTTTCTAGTTCCAGAAGATAGTAGATGGTTTAGTTTTTGGTATATATAATATATTTTTCTGTAAACCCTTATACCATAACTCCCAATATTTGCTTCGGAAGACCCATCAACTCAGTCTACTAAACTAACTTTGACAGTGTTGTCTCAAGGATTCTGAGACGGTCTGTGCTTCTTTTTTTTTTTTTTTTTTTTTTTGACAGGCAGAGTGGACAGTGAGAGAGGAGAGAGAGAGAGACAGAGAGAAAGATCTTCCTTCCGTTGGTTCACCCTCCAAATGGCCATGATGGCTGGTGCACGCTGTGCTGATCCAAAGCCAGGAGCCAGGTGCTTCCTCCTGGTCTCCCATTCGGGTGCAGGGCCCAAGCACTTGGGCCATCCTCCACTGCCTTCCCGGGCCACAGCAGAGAACTGGACTGGAAGAGGAGCAACCGGGACAGAACCGGTGCCCCAACCGGGACTGGAACCCGGGATGCCGGCGCTGCTGGTGGAGGATTAGCCTAGTGAGCTGTGGCGCCAGCTGACAGTCTGCACTTTTTTGGACAGTGCTTTCCAAAGACTATCCACAGGTGCATTTTTACAGTATGTTTATGATATTATCCTCTATGCACAGACATAGGAGTGTACCCAAGAGGGCAGTTAGGCCCATCTCATCTTTATGGAAAAAAGGTAGCTATGAAATCTTGAAATCTAAAAGCCAACTCTACCACCCTGCCATACAGTATATAAATTTAACTTCATCTGAAGGAATTAGTACACTGGGAGAAGATAAAATTAAGCTTACAGCCTCCTTTCCACTTATTAAACCCCTTAAACAGTTTGATAACTTCCACAGAGTCACTGGAGTGTGTAAATTCTGGATTCCTAGATATGGGGAAATATCTCACCTGTCCTTTATATTGACAGATAAAACATATGCAGATGACAGGGACCCATATTATGACATGGGGCCAGGGATCCAACAGACTTTGTACAAGTTAAACATGCTGCAGTTAAAATCCCAGCTTAAAGTCTCCCAAGTAGCAAAATCTTCAATTTACATGTAGCAGAGTGAAAAGGGATGACGTTGGCTGTATTGGCCCACCTTAAGCAACCAGGTCAGAAACAATCACGTAGGAAAACTTTGATATCTCCAAAGAAGAAGAATATTCCTGCCAAGCTACTGAAGGACTCAAACTCTTCATTAAAAATATAAGTAAAACAGTTATTGCACACTCCTTCTCCCCAATCTTCATCCCTCAATCTCATCATCCCTTAGTTCCATAATCAAGCTACGTTTATTTTGGGAATAACCTTGCTACTGGGGTGCCAATCCTTTTTACATCATTGTTCACCTGCTTACTTCCACTAATGGTATACTGCCATGGTTAGACTTTACTTCTCTACTTGTATGGTTTGTCTCCCTCAAACTCCAGAAGGTCCTGAGGATGGAACTACCAATGCAGGCATTCTACAAGGTACCCCAGGAAACATGTCTGGAGTAGGAATCCTGAAAATACTATGTCTAATGTCAACCTTATCCAGCTTGAAGTAGCCAGAGTAGTCATCACCCCTTCTTTACAGCAGTTAGGGTTATCCATTAAGAGCGGGAGCAGTGAATCGAGATAGATTCTCATCTAGGTAGGGATCCCAGGAGCCCCTCCCTACATCTGGAAATGAATTTCAGAAGACTTGAGAAAAGTCAAGCAACCTGATTCCATGAAGAATGTTGATGTCATGTGCTAGTCCTTGTAATCAAGTTTATTCTCTGCTGTTGTAACTAATCTAGGTAACAAATTTTATGTAATTTGAGGGAAAGTTTTATATGTTTTCTATTATATGTATTAAGTCTTGATCAGAATTTTCACCCATTTAACCTATCAAAACCATTCCTCTCCTGGACCAATCATGAGAACTCCCCCTTTTACAGCTGATAAAAATCTCCTAGATTATTAACCTTCAATAGCTCCCTTATTTAAGGACCCCTGTCAGTGCTGGTGCAGTCTTGATCAGAATTTTCACCCATTTAACCTATAAAAACCATCCCTCTTCTGGACCAATCATGAGAACTCCCCCTTTACAGCTGATAAAATCTCCTAGATTATTAATCTTCAATAATATTCAAGGACCCCTGTCAGTGCTGGTAGCAAATTTTTTCTTTCATATTTGCCTTTCTTTCTTTTTTCTTTCTTTCTTTTTCCTTCCTTCCTTCCTTCCTTCCTTTCTTTCTTTCTTTCTTTCTTTCTTTCTTTCTTTCTTTCTTTCTTTCTTTCTTTCTTCCTTCCTTCCTTCCTTCCTTCCTTCCTTCCTTCCTTCCTTCCTTCCTTCCTTCCTTTCTTTCTTTCTTTCTAGATTTATTTATTTATTTGAAAGTCAGAGTTACACAGAGAGAGAAGGAGAGGGAGAAAGAGAGAAGGTCTTCCATCTGCTGGTTCACTCCCTTTTTGGCTGCAAGGGCTGGAGCTGGTCTGATCTGAAGCCATGAGCCAGGAGCTTCCTTTGGGTCTTCCCATACAGGTGCAGGGGTCCAAGGACTTGGGCTATCCTCCACTGCTTTCCCAGGGCATAGCAGAAAGCTGGATCGGAAGTGCAGCAGCCAGAATTTGAACTGGTGCCCATATGGGATGCTGGAACTGCAAGCAGCAGCTTGAGCTGCTACTCCACAGCACTGGACCCAGCCGTGCTTTCTTTCAATAAACTACTTAACACTCTGTTGTCCTTCCACCTCTTTCTTTGTGGACGTGAAGTATGATGCCAAGGGAGAAAACAATTGTAATCAACTCAGATTCCTGCAGCAGAACCACAACCAGGGAGGTACATCTTCACCTAGGTCTAGTTTGATGATGAATACCCAGAGATTGGACTGGCAATATAATGAGATGGATTCTTTTGGACATTGGAAGGAGATGAATATATTTTTACTAGGGGTAGGACACAGATCCCCGTGGGTCCGAGGAAGAAATGTTTGCAATAGGAAAACAATAGCATTGTTCCCATCTCCTATGATAATTCCTTTGTATAATTTCCTTTTAAGTCAGGGCAGAAACTGTTTCTTATTTCTAACTAGCAGAATGTGGCAAATATGACGAGATGTGACTCTCATAAGGTAATTAACCTCTCTGTGCCAGTTTCCTCACTTGCTGATTGGAAGGGGCCATTAGGGGGATTCAGTAGGTTCTAACATTGGAACCAAGTTGGGAACTTCATTGTAACTAGAGTTCCTAAGTATTCCTCAAGCAATTATTTTCACACTTATAAATTAAACGTCTAATAAAGATTAGCTTATATCACTCTAACATTGATGACATTATTATCAAAAAGAGTAAAAATGACTGTATATATAATGTTTTTAGTTCCAATTGGAGATCTCCAACAGGAGATTCAAAGTAACTTTGAAATGACCATACACAGTAGCCTGAAGAAAACATCAAATGCATATGCCTTGGAATACTTCTTTCTAGTGATTTCAGCACCATATATAAATTTTGCAATTCCTGGTTTCTTTCCAAAGATTATGAGTGATACAGCTATATTATCCTCACTGTATTTGAAGGGCATTGGCATTTGTTTTTGCTTTGAGAAGACCATTTTGAATCAGTTGAATTAACGTTGAGTAAATTTGGAATTGACATTGTGGTGCAGTGACTTTAGTTGCCTCTTAGGAGAACTGCTTCCTGTAATAGAGTGCCCGAGATACCTCTGCTTCAGATTCACACCCTGAATGAGTACCTTGTCCAAATACTTGGGTTTCTGCCATCCATGTGAGATACCCAGATGGAGTTCCTAGCTCCTGGCATGGCCCAGTCCCGGATGTCACCAGTAATTGGGGGAGTGAAGCAGCAGATGGAAATTCTATTTCTCTTTCTGCTATTCTGCCTTTCAAATAAATAGAAATGAATGAAAAAGCATCCAAAAATGCAGTTGAGTGAGTTTAATGTTCCTCATTATTCACATGTCTATAAAAATGTTTATTCTAATTTGGATCCCTCAGCTTGTCAGTTTGTAAAAGCATCTATCATCTGAAATAATAATCCACCTAAAATTTATTTGAGACAATGAACTACCCGGGAAGTAAGAGAAGAGAAAAATGTATAGAAGGCTAGCAGGTAATGTTAACTTCCTTAGTGACCATATGCTTATTTATGTATCCAAAGGGTAACTTGTGCTTGTCAAAGGAAGGTGGTCATGTAATGTTAGCCTTGAACATATTGGAGTTCAATGTTTTGAACACATTGGAGTTCAATGTATTGATATAAATCTCATCATCACAATGAAAACATTGCTTAAGTTAAAATAATTCACAAAGTAGGAAGAATAGGGATTAAAAACATGCTCTAACTCACAGAAATGTATCAAGATACAACATGATAATTCAAAGCAGGCACAGTGCCTTGGCAAAGGAAGATAATTGGCATACATTATTCAATTAGCTTCTCTGCAATTTAGGAGATGAAGCTAGGCTTAATATTTGACTCTATCAATTTCGTAACACATGGATTTTCACCTAGACTCCTTTCTAGTAGTTACTAAAATAAATCCACGGAAGTTAGGTAGCTTGAGGGCATTGAGATAGAGACAGAAGAACTCTTTAAATTGTTAGGAAGGGTGATGTTCCAATGGAACTAATTTTACCTGATCTCGTGATGACCTCCTGGCTATGTTAATCATCCATCATCATTACATAAGGTCTGAACTACAAACTTTATCTTACCAATAGTACCTACAGGCAGTACTGACTTGTTATCACTGCAGACTTTCAGTTTCGGCTTTAGGAACTTAACTTCATTTTGGCTCCTACCCAGGTTGCTCTTGACCAATTTTCTCTATGTTCCATTTGGCTGAACCAACTACTATTGATTACTCCACATGAAGCAATGACTATTTTTTTTTCTGTTCAAATCCTCCTGTTTGTTTTCTATACTATTCAAGCAATGACACACAAGTGTGAGTGTTTTAATTGTAAATTGCACTAAATCAGATTATTATGGATGGGCTTGTCTTTTGGGCTACTGTGATTGTCTCATTCTTTTTTAAAATGAGTACCATACATTTCTATGTTGCTAGAGGGGTGAATCTCAAATGTCAAATGTCAAAATCTCAAATGTCAAGTGTTAAGTGATAAGTCAAGTGTTTGAAATGACAAATATATTGATTGACTTTAGTTGGTCATTTTACATTGTATTCAAAAATCATAACATCCCTTTGTGCCCCATTCATATACACTCATACAGCTAAAATTTCTAAGGACTTGATAAAATTTTGATATCAGAAACCTAAACAATTACATTGTGTTACTTAGTACAATCATGCTCAGACAGGCTTTGTACATTGAAATTTTCCAGCAAACATTATATAAAAGAAATATTACACAGTGTAATTGAAGAAGATAAACACATTTCAAAATAAGATGTCCAAAAGATTGATTGATATTGCCCACTTATATGTTAATGTTGATAAAAAAAGCTGACTCACTCTATTAATCTCCACATAATAGCTAATAGAAATGCTAAAATGTTAAAAACATTTCCTATACAAAATGACTTCAATGTAATTCTTAAAAAATTATTTAGAAAATAATCTTCTGATAATTTGAATGAATTTATTCATTAATTCTCAATTTTAATTGTAACTACTAGGAACCAGAATCAATGTTAAGAAAGTAGTTGGATTCTTAAAGCTAGCAACAACGAATCACTATTTCATTGAAAAGGGAGAAACAGTGACAGACTGACAGAGTGAAAAGACCCCAATGTACAACATAGCATGTTTTCTTCATCTACCTTTTAAACATACATACATGATTACCTGAACATAAAATAGTGAAATAAAGAAGTATTTCTGGGGCAGTTTTACCTAGATACTACAATACAAATTGTGATGCTTTTCTTTTTTTTTTTTTAAGATTTTATTTATTTTATTTGAGAGTTAGAGTTACAGATGGTGAGAGGGAGAGACAGAGAGAAAGGTCTTCCTTCTCTTGGTTCACTCCCCAAAGGGTCTCAACAGCAGGAGCTGGGCCTATCCGAAGCCAGGAGCCAGGTGCTTTATCCTGGTCTCCCACGTGGGTGTGGGGGCCCAAGGATTTGGGCCATCTTCTAGTGCTTTCCCAGGCCATAGCAGAGAGCTGGACTGGAAGAGGGGCAGCCAGGACTAGAACCGGTGCCCATATGGGATGCCGGCACCACAGGTGGAGGATTAACCTACTATGCCATGGTGCCGTCCCCCTGATGCCTTTCTTATGTTGACAAAATGTCCCAACATATACATAATACCATCATTCCAAAAAGGGTTGATGCAGGAACTGTAGGCAGTGATAAGGACTCTGTGTGTCCAACAAACATTTCAGCCACTTTTTCAGTTTCACCTTTGCAACACTATATGGACCATTATGTGAAACCCTTGATTCCAAATTGCTTAGTTGAGCAGCTCTGACACCAGGTGTACAATTCATTTTGGATGATTTTGAACAGAGGATGTGTTTTATAGTGAACTTTGATGTGCTTTTAGGTTAGGACATTAGTGTTTCCTGGAGTTTCCTTTCAGTAATTCAACAACTGAAATATCAAATCCTAACTAAAACAAAATGCATTACATTGTGATATATGTTGTATTTCATCTTACGCATATTCCATGAGACACTGTTTATAACCTTAGCTACATTTCAGTTGTGGAGAACAAGAGCCTTTTAGATGAGGTGGAAATATATATTACTGAAGTGTATAGTAGATTCAATGAACACAGAATTTGCGGTAGAGTTCAAATGTGCACTGCAAATGAAGGGTACTAAAAGGAGTGCAGGGCCAACTTATGTGTTCAGGTTTCAAAATGAAATTCTGTATTTTATTATTATACCTCAATGATCAACAAACTTGGTGATTTAAATTAAGAAGAGGATAAGAAGTGTGGTTTTTTCTATTTAATTATGTGTTATTTATCTCTGTGTGTATTTATTCATTTGAATACCATATGTTCTCCCGAATCTTTGATAACTAATAGAGTGCTAAAAGGAACTTTGTAGAAGTGAATTTGACACTTTGAGAAGAAATGACTTGAACAGCCCTTATCTTGACTGTTGAGAAACAGTTTTTTCTCTTCTTCATGCTATTTCTTCAAATCCTTACTTAACATAGAGTTAATAATATGTGTATAAGTCAATTGAAAATAGATATCAATAAAATATAAGAGTGGGAATAAGAGAAGGAGGATGAAGTTTGTAAATGTAAAGCTGTGTAGATCTGCATGCATTCCTATGGACTTACTTCTTTTTTTTATATATATATATATTTTTTTTATCTTTTATTTAATGAATATAAATTTCCAAAGTACGTCTCATGGGTTACAATGGCTTTCCCCCCATACCGTCCCTCCCACCCACCACCCTCCCCTTTCCCACTCCCTCTCCCCTTCCATTCACATCAAGATTCATTTTCGATTATCTTAGTATACAGAAGATCAGCTTAGTATACCTTAAGTAAGGATTTCAACAGTTTGTTCCCACACAGAAACATAAAGTGAAAAATAATAGATGATTTTTTTTTAAATGATGATGAAATCAGATCAGACCTATTGTCATGTTTAATCCCAGTGAGAGTCAAGTTGGGAATTGATAGTTTCTTTCTTTTTTTTTTTTTTTAACAGAAGATCAGTTTAGTGTACATTAAGTAAAGATTTCAATCGTTTGCACCCCCATAGAAACACAAAGTGAAATATACTGTTTGAGTACTCGTTACTTCTAAAGGTAGAGTTTGAAAACATGCCACAGGATTCAAATCCCAGTAAGCTGGATGGTAAAAATGCCATCTTAAGGCTCACATTCAGAACTCTACCAACAATAGATGCTGGAGAGCATGTGGGAAAAAAGGGACACTAACCCACTGTTGGTGGGAATGCAAACTGGTTAAGCCACTATGGAAGTCAGTCTGGAGATTCCTCAGAAACCTGAAGATAACCCTACCATACAACCCAGCCATAACACTCCTTGGAATTTACCCAAAGAAAATTAAATTGGCAAACAAAAAAGCTGTCTGCACATTAATGTTTATTGCAGCTCAGTTCACAATAGCTAAGACCTGAAACCAACCCAAATGCCCATCAACAGTAGACTGGATAAAGAAATTATGGGACATGTACTCTATAGAATACTATACAGCAGTCAAAAACAATGAAACCCGGTCATTTGCAACAAGATGGAGGAATTTGGAACACATCATGCTGAGTGAAATAAGCCAGTCCCAAAGGGACAAACATCATATGTTCTCCCTGATTGGTGACAACTAACTGAGCACCAAAGGGGAAACTTGTTGAAGTGAAATGGACACTATGAGAAACAGTGCTTTGATCAGCCCTTGTCTTGACTGTTGATGTACAATTTAATACTTTTTTCGTTTTCGTTTTTTTTTTTTTTGTTCTAGAGCTATTGGTTGCACTCTGTAATTAACACACAATTATACTTAGGAGTTTAAATTTAACTGAAAAGTGATCCCTGTTAAATATAAGAGTGGGAATAAAAGAGGGAAGGGATGTACAATTTGGGACATGCTCAATCGAACTTGTCCCAAATGGTGGAGTTAGAAACGTGCCAGGGGATTCCAATTCAATCCCATCAAAGTGGCATGTACCAATGCCATCTCACTAGTCCAAGTGATCAATTTCAGTTCACAATTGATCACACTGATAGGTCTAAGAGTCAAAGGGATCACACAAACAAGACTAGTGTCTGCAAATACTAACTGATAGAACAAACAAGGAAGAGAACGATCCAACACGGGAAGTGGTATGCACAGCAGACTTATAGAATGTCAGATGTCCTAAACAGCACTCTGGCCTCAGAATCAGCCCTTAAGGCATTCGGATCTGGCTGAAGAGTCCATGAGAGTATTTTAGACATGGAAAGCCAAGACACTCTGGCAAAAAAAAAAAAAAAATGACGTAAATGAAAGATCTCTGTGAGTGAGATCTCAGTGGAAAGAATGGGGCCATCAAAGAAGGAGGTACCTTTCTCTGAAGTGAGGAGAGAACTTCCACTTTGACTATGACCCTGTTGGAATAAGATTGATGTTGGCAAACTCAAAAGGCTTCCATAGCCTTGGCATCTCATAACTAGAGCCTAGGGAGATTACTGACGCCATAAACAAGACTGTCAAATTGTTAAGTCCACAACAGGAGTCACTGCGTACTTACTCCTCATGTGGGATCTGTCCTTAATATGCTGTACATTGTGATTTAATGTGATAACTAGTACTGAAACAGTATTTTTCACTTAGTGTTTCTGTGTGGGTGCAAACTGATTAAATCTTTACTTAATATATACTAAATCGATCTTCTGTATATAAAGATAATTGAAAATGAAAAAAATGCCATTTTAAGTGTTAAAGTGAACATATTAAGTGCTAAAGTGATCATAAAGATATGATTAAGTGTTAAAGGGATCATATACATGAGATCAAGTGTCTGGTAATAATAATAAAAGAAATTATCAATTCCCAACTTGACTCTCACTGGGATTAAACATGACAATAGGTCTGCTCTGATTTCATCATCATTTAAAAAAAATCATCTATTATTTTTCACTTTATGTTTCTGTGTGGGAGCAAACTGTTGAAATCCATACTTAATGTATACTAAGCTGATCTTCTGTATATTAAGATAATCGAAAATGAATCTTGATGTGAATGGAAGGGGAGAGGGAGTGGGAAAGGGGAGGGTTGTGGGTGGGAGGGACGGTATGGGGGGGAAGCCATTGTAATCCATAAGTCGTACTTTGGAAAATTATATGCATTAAATAAAAGTTAAAAAAAAAAAGAGTCAATGGGATCATATAAACAAGACTAGTGTCTGCTCATAATAACTGATAGAATTAAAAAGGAGAGAACCATCCAACATGGGAAGCGGGATACACAGCAGACTCATAGAATGGCAGATGTCCTAAACAGCACTCTGGCCTCAGAATCAGCCCTTAAGGCATTCGGATCCAGCTAAAAAGCCCATGAGAGTATTTCAGGCATGGAAAGCCAAGACGCTCTGGCAAAAATAAATAAATAAATGAATGAATGAATGAATGAAAGATCTCTGTGAGTGAGATCCCAGCGGAAAGAACAGGCCATCGAAGAAGGAGGTACCTTTCTCTGAAGGGAGGAGAGAACTTCCACTTTGACTATGGCCTTGTCTAAATAAAGTCAGAGTTGGCCAACTCAAGAGGCTCCCATAGCCTTGGCAGCTCATGACAAGAGCCTCGGGTGATTACTGACATCATAAATAAGAGTGTCAATTGTTAAATCAACAACAGGAGTCACTGTGCACTTAACTCCTCATGTAGGATCTCTGTCCTTAATGTGTTGTACTATGTGAATTAACGGCATAACTAGTACTCAAACAGTACTTTACACTTTGTGTTTCTGTGTGGGTGCAAACTGTTTAAATCTTTACTTAGTATACACTAAATTGATCTTCTGTATATAAAGATAATTGAAAATGAATCTTGATGTGAATGGGATGGGAGATGGAGTGGGAGATGGGATGGTTGTGGGTGGGCGGGAGATCATGGGAGGAAAAAGCCACTATAATTCAAAAGTTCTACTTTGAAAATTTAGATTTATTAAATAAAAGTTAAAAAAAGAAATGCAAAAAAAAAAAAAAAAAAGAATTAGAAAGGAGAGAATGTTCCAACATAGGAAGCAGTACACATGGCAGACTCATAGAATGATAATCACTTTAAATAGCACTCTGACTTCAGAGTCAGTCCTTAAGGAATTCTGGTTTGGCTAAAAAGCCCTTGAGAGCATTTCAGGCATGGAAAGCCAAGACACTGTGTCAAAAAAATGTCCTACATGAAGGGTCTCTGTGAGTGAGACCCCCCTAGAAAGAATTTGTCATCAAAGAAGGATGTACTTTTCTTTGAAGGGAGGAGA
The DNA here is from genome assembly GCF_964237555.1 of Oryctolagus cuniculus. Taxonomy (NCBI): domain Eukaryota; kingdom Metazoa; phylum Chordata; class Mammalia; order Lagomorpha; family Leporidae; genus Oryctolagus; species Oryctolagus cuniculus. The sequence continues at coordinate 42,079,644 of NC_091445.1, read as the reverse complement.
GGACTTCCAGTTTGCTTATGGTCTTGTCTAAATACTGATGGAGTTTTTGGATTCAAAATGCTTCCACAGCCTTGGCAGCTCATGTCAAGTGCCTCAGGTAATCACTGACATCATCCATATGATTGTTAATTGTTAAATTAACAACAGGAGTCACTGTGCACTTACTTCCCATACAGGACCTCTGTCCTCAATGAATTGTATTATGAGAATTAATTGTAAAACTTGCACTAAAAAGTTTTTTTTGTGTGTATTTCTTTTTTATGTGTATTTTTTGGGTGTGTCTCTGGGTGCAAATTGTTGAAATCTTTACTTAGTACAGAGTTGGTCTTCTGTGCATAAAGTTAATTGAAAATAATCTTAATGGGAAATGGCACTGGGAATGGGAGAGGGAGGAGGAGGTGGGATGGAAGTGGGGATGGAAGAGTAGGTATGGTGTGAAGAATCAGTATATTCCTAAACGTATACTTATGAAATTTGTACTCCTTAAATGAAAGATTTCTTTGGGAAAAAACTATGAACGTGTATATTAAAAAAGGAAATTGAAAAGATCATTTATATGTTTATAACTAAGTAAAAAAGTTACCATTTTATTAATTATTTTCTTATTAAAAAAAATTGATGAGGCCACTAACTTTAATAGTTTTGGAGGTATAAATTCAAAATCAGCATGTATGTTCATTCATTTCTGTTTGGTGATTTATCACGTCATAAGTCTTAATCATGGAGATCCCATATTTAGGCTACAATTCAATCAAATCACCTCTGAAATGTCCCACTTCAAACACCATAATTGGGTTCAGTTCCCATTTTCTTAATACCATTAATTTAGAACTTTGGTGTTTAAAGTCCTGTGAATGACTTCAGGGGTCAAATACTCACCATAGCAAGTTGACATCTGTTTAATGTTTTATTTTGTTGTACTTTTCAAGTTTATGTGGAACCACAAACATTTTATAATTTATTTTAATAATTAATATGTATCTGTAAAAATTACCTTTAAATATTCATGAAAAAGTCATATTTCATAAAGTATAAAAATGCAATAATATTCACACAAATTTTTCATCTCAATTTTCTTGCTGATTTAAAGAAAAATCAGTTTAATTGCTATTGTGATAGGATTTTTACAGTAAAACTTAAAGTCTATTTTGAAATAAGAGCAAAAATAATTACAATCACAGGAACCTACATCCTTATGACCAGCTCCCTGTTAATGTGTCTGGGAAAGCAGTGATGATTGCCCACATGCTTGGACCCCTGCCACTCAAGTGGGAGACCAAGGGGGAGACCCAGATGAAGTTCCTGAATTCAGCTGGTGCTTGCAGTCATTTGGGGAACTAGAGAATGAATCAGCCAGTGGAAGGCTTCTCTCTATCTTTCCCTCTTATTGTGTTTCCCTCTCTGTTATTCTGCCTTTCAAATAAATAATTCAAAATTATAATCATAAGTTAATTAAACATCAAATTCTGAAATTGTTTTTGAATGTTTTGGTTGATATTTGATTACATTATTTATTTTAATACAAATGTCTTTTCTTCTATAAATACATATTTATCCTACTTTTCATTTATATATTATATAATTAACAATAATAAAACACTAATAAAGACCAGCTAGCCAAATTCATTAATCAAATTCCATAAGCACATAATGTAGCTACACTTATAGACTCTTTTTTTTTTTTTTTGACCGGCAGAGTGGACAGTGAGAGAGAGAGACACACAGAAAGGTCTTCCTTTTGCCGTTGTTTCACTCTCCAATGGCCTCTGCAGCCGGCGCACTGTGCTGATCCGAAGCCAGGAGCCAGGTACTTCTCCTGGTCTCCCATGCGGGTGCAAGGCCCAAGGACCTGGACCATCCTCCACTGCACTCCCGGCCATAGCAGAGAGCTGGCCTGGAAGAGGGACAACTGGGACAGAATCCGGCAACCTGACCGGAAATAGAACCCCATGTGCTGGCTCCGCAAGGCGGAAGGTTAGCCTATTGAGCCACAGCACCGGCCTACTTATAGACTCTTTATGAAGAAGATCAATTTCTTAACCCTCAGAAATTACACAATCACTGAATTCTTAAAATCAACAATTGGAGGGCAAGTATTGTGGCATAATAGCTTAACTACCCCCTGAGACCGCCGCATCCCATCTGGGTGCTATTTCCATTCCTGGCTTCTCCACTTCTGATCCAGCTCCCTGTTAATGTGCCTAGGAAGGCATTAGAAGATGGCCCAAGTACTTGGATATCTGATACCCATGTGGGAGACCCTATGAAGTTCCTGGTTCCTGGTTTCATCCTGGCCCAGCCCTGATAATTCTGGCTATTTGGAGAATGAAACAGTGGATGGGAGACTTTCTCTATTACTCTCTCTCTCTAACTCTGACTTTTCAATAAATAAATAAGTAAATTTTTTAAAAAATCAACAATTGGGGCAGGTATTGTGGCACAGTGGGTTAAGCTGCAGCTTGGGATATCTTCATCCCAAACCCCTGGTTTTAGGTGTGACCAATCACAGATGTTGTGACTATTTGGGGTGTGAACCAGTGGGTGGGAGATTCTCTCTCTCTCCCTCTTTCTCTCTCCTTCTCTCTCCCTCTCTAACTCCCTTTCTCCCCCCCCCCCACTCCCTTTCAAATAATACATAAATCTTTTGAAAAGGCAATCACAAGTTCTGCTTCATGATAACCTGTACTCATAAAATTGTAAAAGATGTTAACAATAAATGTAATAATAAAATATACCAAATAACAACACGGAATGTGAAGTCTCAACTTACTCAGTAGCTTTGCTATAGTATCTCCAAACACCACCCCCATATTCCCTAAATAAATTAATAACACTATTAACCATATAAAAGATCCACTAAAACTCATTTTGATACCACAACCGACCACTACTACTGATAATTAATTACCCTTATACATCATAAGTACACAATGGTTTTGAAGAAAAATTACAAAACCTACAACAATAGTAAAATTAAAATACATGTTTTACTTTTTACATGGAATCTTGCCATGATTAATGTCAGGAAAAATAATTGCTATGCTTTGCCTATAAGAACTTTTTTTTTAACTTTTATTTAATGAATATAAATTTCCAAAGTACAGCTTATGGATTACGATGGCTCCCCCCCCCATAACATCCCTCCCACCTGCAACCCTCCCCTTTCCCGCTCTCTCTCCCCTTCCATTCACATCAAGATTCATTTTCGATTCTCTTTATATACAGAAGATCAGTTTAGCATACATTAAGTAAAGATTTCAACAGTTTGCTCCCACACAGAAACATAAAGTGAAAAATACTGTTTGAGCACTAGTTATAGCATTAAACCTCAATGTACAGCACATTATGCTGAGTGAAATAAGCCAATCCCAAAGGGACAAATACCACATGTTCTCCCTGATAGGTGACAACTAACTGAGCACCAAAAAGGAAACCTGTTAAAGTGAAATGAACACTATGAGAAATGATGACTTGATCAGCCCTCGCCCTGACTGTTGATGAACAACTTAATATGTTATCCCTCTTAGCATTTTTTGTTTGTTTGTTCTACTTAATACTTTTGGTTGAATACTGTAATCAATACACAATTCTTCTTAAGTGCTGAAACTTAACTGAAAAGTGAGCACTGCTAAATATAAGAGTGGGAATAAGAGAGGGAAGAGATGTGCAATTTGGGACATGCTCAAGCTGATTTACCTCAAACGGTAGAGTTAGAAACATACCAGGGATTCCAATTCAATCCCATCAAGGTGGCATGTACCAATGCCATATCACTAGTCCCAGTGATCAATTTCTGTTCACAATTGATCATAATGATAGGACTAAGAACCAAAGGGATCACATAATCAAGAATAGTGTCTGCAAATACTAGCTGATAGAATAAAAAAGGGAGAGAATGATCCAACATGGGAAGTGAGATACACAGCAGACCCATAGAATGGCAGATGTCCTAAACAGCACTCTGGCCTCAGAATCAGCCCTTAAGGCATGCGGATCCAGCTGAAAAGCCCATGAGAGTATTTCAGGCATGGAAAGCCAAAAAAGACACTCTGGGGAAAAAAAAAAAAAAAAACAAAAAAAAAACCAAACAAACAAACAAACAAAAAAAAACTAAAGATCTCCGCGAGTGAGATCCCAGTGGAAAGAACGGGTCATCAAAGAAGGAGGTACCTTTCTCTGAAGGGAGGAGAGAACTTCCACTTTGACCATGGCCTTGTCTAAATATAATCAGAGTTGGTGTACTCAGGGGGCTTCCATAGCCTTGGCAGCTCATGACTGCCTAGGGTGATTACTGATGCCATAAACAAGAGTGTCAATTTGTTAAGTCAACAACAGGAGTCACTGTGCACTTACTCCTCATGTAGGATCTTTGTCCTTAGTGTGCCTATAAGAACTTTAATGACCAACATCAAAAATTCACAACTTAAGCAAAATTATTAATTACTCATTCATTCACCTGTAGCCTCATCAAACATTTCAGCATAATGAAATTTTCCTAGTAAGATTTTGCTAATCCCAAAAAATCATACAAGGCACTTTCTAGTCACCTGGTTACACTCACATATCAGATATAATAGCTGCATTGACTTCTGTCACACATATCAGCCAACATAAGCTATGGGTGCCTAATGGGACATGTACATGTTTATAGAGTGTTCATATCCTCATATGCCTGTTTATCCATAGAAGTCAGTGTTTGTGGATCTTAGGCCTTTCAAGAGAACTGAATCATTGGGAAGATGTAATAATCACAGCAATAGCTTCAGTATTCTTGGATTCTTCTCTAACTGTGCTGACAAACCTCCTGTAGGGAACAAGAGTAGTCACAAACTCAGCATTACTGCCTCATATAACCCACTCCCCAGACTAGTATACTTGCTCACATGTCTGCCTCCAGAGAAATCTCCTTTTGATGTATGAAAAGCAAAATTTTGGATTTTTTTGTTACTGCATACTTGTACCGAAAATACCTGTGAGTCTGCTTTAATGGAAATTTGAAATCTTACATTTCATCTAAAAATAAGGTATTTTATCTTAATAAATTTTACTTAAAATAGTTTCTGAATTATACTTCTTTCTCCAATGTCTTTGTAAGATATAAAGACTGTATATTACAATGAATTAATAGCAGTATTTGAATCACTTTTCTGTAATATTTCAATACTAATCCTAAGACTGTCACTTAAACTAGTTGGGTAAGAAAATAATCACATTTGTATCTCATATAATAACACCAATAACACATTTGTATCTCACATAATAACGCCAAAAGAAATTCCTAAGGAATTTAGACTTTTACTATAAACATGAAACCCTTTAAAAATGCCATATCATATACATTTAAAGACAGGACTATAGAGGAAAGTTAATGAATTTCACATAAATAATTCTACCATTGTAGTTTTTAATTATTAAGGAACACTGCTTAAATATTTAACCATGTAGACATCGTGGAGCAGTGGATTCAGCCATGCCTTGGACCACCCACATCCCACATTGGAATACATGGAATTGAGCTTCATCTCTGTTTCTCTTCCACATTCCTGTTAATGTGCCTTCGGTATTTATAACACAGGACACTATGAGAAAGAAGTTTTGCTAGGGAATAGGAGACAAAATATTGATCATAAAAATTTAATACATTAAATTTTATGCAGAAGTGGCCATAGATGCTATTCAGGGTATTTATCAAAAAAAGAAAATAGACAAAGAAAGGAAAAAATCATTTTTTAGAATATAGCATAGCTCTTGGCTGAGCAGAAACATGTTGGGACATATCATTAAAACATGTAAGCAATCCTTATAACCATAAGTAAATAATTACATGCATGTCAATAAAGAATCATTATTGACTACATACCAAACAGTATGCAAGAATAAAAATATAAGAATAAAAATACAATAAACCCATTTTATGATAGGTTATATATTAAAAGACAATTAGTGAATTTAAGTTCAAATAAGATTTAGGATAAGATCATTCTTGGAATGATAGAGAAAAAAGCTATCCACATACCCTTTCCTCTCACACAGTATTTAAGTCAAGATACCAGAAAAACCCTATCTTTCATACATGTGGATATGAATGAACATACATTTTTAGAATCAGAGGCCATCAGTTATTGGTTATAAGTTCACAGTTGATAGCCCTCTAAATTTCCAGTAGAGTACAGATTTATCTACAGAAAGAAAAGGTCAGGTAGGATTTGGAGCTTGTTGACAGGAAGAAATGCCTGCAGTGTGCTAGAGGGTGGACAAGCAGAGCCCAGTGGTAACATGCTTGAGGGTCAGAGAGGAATACCACACTAAAAACTGTGTTTTACTCCAGCAATAGCTAACAGATTGTGAGCAACAGCACTAACAACCAAAGCAACAGCAGGTGAATGTGTGAACAATCCAAGATTAGGAGTTGAAAATCCAGCTTTGAGACTGAAAATACAAATCGTGGTTAGGCATTTGGTACAGCACTTAAAACACCGGTTAAGATTCACACAACCCATATCACTGTGTGTGGTTTTGAGTCCTGTCTACAATTCTGATTCCCAAATTGCTGTTCATGTGCATCCTGACAAGCAGTAGATGATGTCTCAAGTAGTTGGGTCCTTGTGACACAAACACATAGGGGAATTCTGGATCAAATACCTGCTGCCCAGGTGTGGTCCCGCCCACTGGTAGTCTTTGTAGGCTTTTGCGAAGTGACCCAGCAGATGGGAGCTCTTTGTCTCTCTGTGTCTCTGGTTCTCAAATAAATAAAATGAATTAAAAAGACAGGATATACAAACTGGAAAGGTGAAAAGAAGCTGGTCTTAACTAAAGGCAGCATGGTAGGAATTTTAGATTGAGTATAATAAACCAAAGCTTTGTTCTCACTTAAAACATAAAGCCATTCTTTAGAAAAGTTGATTTTTTGGAAAACATAAGCTTAGTTTGCAACAATTTCAGGGTTGATTTAAGAATTGTTTAACCTCAATGGGTATATTTTTCAATTAAATTGTGCACCTTTTGAGGTGGGTTCAAAATTACTTGTGACAAGAAGATGTTAAAAGTGGCTATTGGACTGATGTGGGCATGGAAACATCCTGAGAAGGAGCATGGAGAGTGAGGTTGGGTGTGAATAACTGTTCTGTGTTATGTTAATGACGTGAAAGCTTACAGTGAATGTGTGGGAAATGGGGCATGGAAATGCAGCTTGACTATGTACACCACTGGGGGAGATGCATCATACAAAATAGACAGTAAATAAAGTTATAGACATCAGTAGTCATAATTCCCTGATCTTTATTGTTTGCCCAAAATGCTTTATGTGTGTTCATATAGAGATTACATTATTTTAAAAAAATCTATCTTTACTTCTGTCTGTATATCCCTAAGGAGAACCCTGGGATTCAGCACTAATTTCAAGCATTAGTTTCCTAGTTGTTTGGCAAGAACATCCAATACTTATTGTGATGATGATTATTTTGTTTATATTTTATACAAATTATGAATATGAGTCAACTTAGAATGACAAAACAATGCACAAAATGAAAAGAAATAAAATGTACTTTACTGTTCTGTGATTTCATAGGTTACTTTATCTTTTGTCACAAAATTACATTCCAACATCTTTGATAAAAAGGAGATATGATTTCTTGTCACTTTACATTGCTGTGATTACTGTAGTATAACAAAGAAAGTAAAAGATTGTTGCTTCACATCAAGCATGCTTGCGTGATACTTTGGATGTAATTGAAGTCCAGTGTTGGGGTCTGTGAGATAAAATAATGAGATAATTGTTAAAATAATGAGTATATTCCTGCTGAACTGTGATCTTTTTAATTTTTGTTTGGTGAACTCTTTTTTTTTATTTTTATTTTTTTTTGACAGGAAGAGTGGACAGTGAGAGAGAGAGAGAGACAAAGAGAAAGGTCTTCCTTTACTGTTGATTCACTCTCCAATGGCCGATGCGGCCGGCGCACCACGCTGATCCGTTGGCAGGAGTCAGGTACTTATCCTGGTCTCCCATGGGGTGCAGGGCCCAAGTACTTGGGCCATCCTCCACTGCACTCCCTGGCCACAGCAGAAAGCTGGCCTGGAAGAGGGGCAACCAGGACAGAATCTGGCGCCCCGACCAGGACTAGAACCCAGTATGCCGGAGCCGCAAGGTGGAAGATCAGCCTATTGAGCCATGGTGCTGGCCTGTTTGGTGAACTCTTATATAGTGGAGCATTAGCTTTTATCTATAATGTAAGTTAAAAATATGCTATTTCAAAAATAATAAAACATTAAGTCAAAAATAATGTATATATACAAATTATAATGGCTTATTTTAGAAATACTTTATTTTTAAATAGTTTTAGATTTGGGGAAAATTTTAAAGATATTACAGAAAATCTCAATTCACTTCATCACCAATTCCTCTCACTATTGTATATTATATTATAATAACATCATATTACAGTCATTTAAAATCACTATACCAAATATCATAAATCCCATCTGGATTTAACTGATTTTCTACTAAGGAATCTCTTTAACTTGTTAGTAGCTACTTTTGACAGTTACAAAAACATTTAGAAGCAATTTAGAAGCCAATCCGATGTTTATAAAGACTTGATTCTTACTTGTAATACATTTTGTTTTGTGGTCTTAAATGCCCTTTTACATTGATGCATTAAAATATCATAAACAGTATTCCAAGTCATATATACTATGTAAACATCACATATAACTAGATAAGATACTTACAGGCCTCTAGCAATACATTTTCAAAAGAATATTCAGGCCGGCACCGCGGCTCAATAGGCTTATCCTCCACCTTCGGTGCCGGCACACTGGATTCTAGTCCCGGTCGGGGTGCCGGATTCTGTCCCGGTTGCCCCTCTTCCAGGCCAGCTCTCTGCTATGGCCTGGGAAGGCAGTGGAGGATGGCCCAAGGGCCTTGCACCCGCATGGGAGACCAGGAGAAGCACCTGGCTCCTGGCTTCGGACCAGCGCAGTGCGCCGGCCGCAGCGGCCATTGGAGGGTGAACCAAAGGCAAAAAAGAAGACCTTTCTCTCTGTCTCTCTCTCACTATCCACTCTGCCTGTCAATAAATAAATAAATAAATAAAATTTAAAAAAAGAATATTCAAACATTTTCTCCCCCTCCTATGAGTTTATAATGCACACTACCACTTTTTCTGACAAGGTATATTTCTAATTTAAAAACATGAATGACAGATTCATGATTGCAATAACTCATAAGAAGCAATGCTCGATGACATAGAGTTATATCCAGGGGAAATTAAAATAAAGTCAGAAAGGCTGTGAGAGTATAAAAAAAAGTGGGAGAACAGAATCATTTAGAATGTTTGCTGTTGATAAAGCTCAAAGATGTGCTACTCAGCAATTGGTGCTGGAATCACAATTTGGATAACATTAACACATAAGTGATTATTAGTCATTTTGGGACCACATGTTTATATTTTCCTCTGTTCAGATCTGGGCCTCAACCTCTCACTTTGGTAGAATTGTTGGTCTCTCACTCAAATGCATACATGTGGGAAAGTCAACTGAAGCCAAACCCTCTCAGCCACAAGGGTAGACACATAGCTCAGACTGACATATGTGTGACTGACCACCTGTTGGCAATGATCATTCAAGCCATCCCAGTAAATTTCTTTCTCTAGGACAATATTTCAATAGAATAAATATCTCTTCCTGAATTAATGTAGAGAAAGGGATTCTTATAAGATATATAAGTATCTTATAATATTTAACACTAACAGAAGTAGTACTAACATT